>NC_056733.1:1031501947-1031596947 GCF_019279795.1 Protopterus annectens
GTTTCTGACATAACTAAAGAAGGCCTTGTGATTATCTTTAGTGTCTTGTGCAATTTTTCGTTCGAAGCTGGTCTTAGATGATTTTATGAGGGATCGTAGTTACTTGCTAGTACTGATCAGAGATGCCTTCCCATTTTGGTATTTTGCTCTATCATGTAGTAGCTTTCTCCTTCTGTTGTATAGCTTATTTATGGCCGGGGTCCACCATACAGGTCGTCTGCCTTTGGGGGAGTGAGTCTTGGTTATATTTGGGATAGCATGCTCCATGCATTCTTGTAGGTGTCCATAGAATGCTTTTGTGAAGGATTCTGCATTTTGGGCCGTATTTTCTACTGGCCCGGGGGCTTTGAAGGATTTCACCTCTGTTTTGAGAAGTGTGAAGATGTTCATCGTGCATACAGCTGCAGTCATAACAGATGGGTTCTCCTGCCGTCAGGCGGGTCCTCGGTCGGCCGAATTCCAAAGTCTAGGTCTGGCCTCGGTTGTCGTCGCTTCTTCCCTGACGTCAGTGTGACAGGGGTATAAAAGAACCAGCCAACGCCATTTTCTTCAGTCTTTCTTGCCGCGCGTTGCCCAAAGCAGATGCAGTTCGCAAGTGCCGGTCTGCCAGCTCCTGAAATTACAAAAATTTTGCAACCAAAGTCTTCTTGAAAGCTAAGTACCCCGTTGGGGAAACTTTTCTTGCCTCAGACCGATGTCAGACAAAGTTAATAATTGTATTTCATGTGGGAAGCAAATATCGCATAAGGATTTTCATTCCCTCTGTATTCCTTGCTTAGGCCCATACCACGACGTCTCGGTCTGTCGTTTTTGTGCTACATTCAACAAACGCACCATTAAGCGTCGGGCGGAGTTCGCCCAGCAATATTTTGGCAAAAAATCTAACTATATTATGTCATTGGATACTCCGACTCCAGTTTTGTCTAAAAAACGCAAAGATAAGGACCGACACACGAGGTCTGCGGCCTCTACCGACACAACGCCAAAGCCGACTACAGGTGGTCCGGTTCTCAGCGAGGCGCCTACGCAGCCCCTGACTACCGACGACACTTCATTGGCGGTGTCTTCTGTGCCCAAGGTCGCAGGCTCCTCGGCCCACACCCCGACTACAGATATCGAAGCCACTCTTGGTGATGAATCTCAAAATGTAGACAGGTCTGCCTCCTCTCAAGGTGTCTTCAGACCTTCCTCTTCTTTTTCCATCAAGGCTTTCACTAAATCTAAATCAGCCATGCATTCTAAAAGACGAGCTATATAGGGCCCTTCTCCGGGCCCCATGCCTAAAAAACAGATGCTTAAAATGGCTGAGGATTTAATTACTCTTATCAGGGGTTCTCAACCACCCCCGGACAAAAGGCCCAGAGTGGAGGAAGAATCCCCCTCCTCTGACCAGGCCTCCATTATATCAGAGCACTCCTTTTGAAGATTCTGATGCAGAGGAGTCCATTCGCTCTGTCTCCCCCCCCCCCCCCCCCAGAGGATTACTCTTTTGGGGAAACCTTGCATACCTTAAGGGAACACTTCCACTAGGAAATCCAAGAGTACTCTGATTCCAAGAAAAGGCTTAGGAATTTCCTCTTGCTACCTCAGCACAGGCCTCTGGCTATACCTCTTGTCTTAGACATACTAGATGATGTGTACTTGGAGGCCTGCCTTAACCCGGATTCTTTACCTCCAGCCCCAGTCAAGCCTGACAGGTACTACCGGGTTCCTGACTCTCACCAATTTTTATACAAAAGCCATGCGGCTGACCCAGAAACTATCTCGCAGGGCCCCAAGGGAATTACGGCTTCCACTGCTAAAAATCCATTACCTTCCGAGAGAGATTCCAGATCCTTAGAAAGGTGGGGGAAAAAGGTATATACCTCGGCCACCTTAACCATGAGGGCATTAAACTGCCAGTTCCATATGCTAAAGTACCAACAGTTTCTGTTATCACAATTGAGAAGTAAAATGTCATAACCTGAACAACCAGACTTGAAGGAGTTGCAGGATTTGATACATAGTGCAGAACATGTGGGTAAACATACCTTGCAATGTGGTTTTGATGCTCTAGAGGCCTCGTGTAGAGCTGCTGTTACAGGATCAGTGATACGTAGACATGCTTGGCTCAAGGAACAAACCTTACCAGACCATGTTAAAGCTAAATTACTAGTTGCCCCTCTTCAAAAGGATGTATTATTTGGTGTTAAAGCTGAGGAGGTATTAAAGAAAATGGAGGAAAAGGCTAAATCAATGCAAGCAGTGAAAGATTTTCTACAGGTACAACCTCCACATTTCAGTAGAAATTGGCCTTCCAAAAATTGGTCCTTTCCAGCCACGGACAGACCCCAAAGAGGTAGATACAGACACCCGAGGGGCAGAGGGCAATGTCAAGGATCGTTTAGAGGCAGACAATGGCAAGCTCCTACACAAAGTGGTGGTGAGGATAGTTCGCAGCCATTCAGAAAGCAAGCCCAATGACTTTCCCCTTTGCATGCCAAGCAAGGCTCAAATGGCAGCACCCTTAGGCGGAAAACTGGCATTATTTTCAAAAATTTGCATATTGTCACAAAAGACATATGGATCCTGGACATTATAAACAGAGGCTACAGATTCCATTTTCACATCCTTCCAAAAATGAGAGGCATGCCAAACCTCTGCCACACAATCAAAGGGCAGAGGCACAAAGACAAATTTCAGATCTCATGGACATGAAAGCTATTCAAGAGGTTACCTACTCACGAACAAGGTCAAGGTTTTTATTCCAGACTATTCCTGGTACCAAGGAAGGGAAAAGATTGGAGACCTGTTTTGGACCTATCCATCCTAAACACATTCTTACTCGTACCAAAATTCAAGATGCTCACTCTACAGCAGCTTCTTCCCATGCTGGGCAACGAGTCCTGGCTGGTAACATTGGACCTCAAGGAGGCATACCTGCATGTCCCAATCAGACAAAGTTGCTGAAGATACCTCAGATTTCTTGCAGGTTCAACCCATTATCAATTCTCTGCATTGCCCTTTGGCTTATCTACTGCGCCCAGAGTATTCACGAAATGCCTGGCATAAGTAATTTCCTACTGCAGACTTCAAGGAATACAAATATACCCCTATTTGGATGACTGCCTGATCCAAGCGGACAGCAAGCACATACTTCTGAAACTTCTGGCTTATGTAATAATGTTGTTGAATTCTCTGGGATACACAGTCAACAAAAAGAAATCAAGGCTAATTCCCTCTCAGAAAATAATATTCCTGGGTGCCAACTTGGACACACACACCCAGATGGCCTACCTCATGGAAGAGAAGCAGGGGCAACTAACTCAATACTTCAGAACACTAGCTAATTTCACCAGGCTGACTGCAAGGAAAATCCTGCAGGCTCTGGGATTTATGGCATCTTGCATCCTACTAATCCCATGTGCAAAGTTGCATATGAGGAAGCTTCAATGGTACCTGAAAAACCTATGGTCTCAACACAACCACAGTTTGGAAACAATAATACCACTAATTCCATGTCTTCAAAAGGAATTTCTGTGGTGGGCTCAAGCATGCCATACAAACACATGTCTCCCATTCTGCAAGCCTCAAGCAAATAAAGTCATCACAACAGACGCCTCGAACTACGCCTGGGGGGCGCACATGACAGATCGGTGCATTCAGGGCAAATGGTCCCAAAAAGAAAAGCACCTTCACATCAATCAAAAGGAAATGCTAGCAGTAATAAATGCTATTATAGCTTTCAAAGACCTTCTGCATCCAGGTCAACTATTGATAAGGACGGACAACACCACAGTAATGTGGTACATAAACAGGGAGGAACCCATTCATACCCCCTATGCAGGCTGGCCATGTCTCTTTGGAACATGGCTTTGGACTTACAAATCGAATTTCAAGCACAGTACTTGCCGGGCAAGGAATACAAACGGGCAGACAACCTAAGCAGAAATATGACAGATCCACACGAATGGCAGTTGCAGTCTCAAGTTTTTACAGAGATGATTCAAACATGGGGAAGGCCAGACATAGATCTCTTTGCCTCCCACAAAAATCAACAATTGACAAAATTCTGCTCAAGAACTTTTCATCAAAAGGCCTGGAGAGTGGACGCTCTCTTTTAGTTGGACAACAGTGACAGTTTATGCCTTCCCACCTCTTCCTCTGCTGCCCAAAGTTCTATTAAAAACCAGAGCAGACAGACCAAAGATGATTCTCATTGCTCCAGACTGGTCAAGACAACACTGGTACCCACTCCTGAGGAGCCTGACTCATTCCCCACCATGGACCCTACCTCTAATGCCTCTTCTGTTTCAGCACAGCTTCAGAACTCATCACAGTCAGCTGAAAACACTCAATCTGGCCGCATGGAAGATTCCTTAACATCACAACAGACCCTACTCTCCAAGGAGGTGCAGGATGTCATTTTGGAGGCCAGAAGGCCGTCTATTAGAAAAGATTACTCCGCAAAATGGAAACTGTTTTGTGCCTGGAATGAGAAAAAGGGCCAGAATCCTGGAAACCTGAATTTACCTCCTATTACAGTATCTAGCTGAGCTGCTAAGCAGTGGACTTTCATTCTCCTCCATCAAAATCCATGCCTCAGCCATTTCTGCAGAATACAACACTGATCCACCTTTATTCTCTCACCCCCTCTTAAGACCGTTCCTCAGAGGGGCTAAGAATATAAAACCCCCCAGGAAACAACCAATGCCTGCTTGGGACCTCAATTGCATTCTAGAAAAGCTGACCTTGCCTCCTTTTGAGCCAGTTGCCTCAACAGATTTGCAATATTTGTCTTGGAAAACAGCTTTCCTTCTGGCTATTACCTCAGCTCGAAGGGTATCGGAACTACAAGCCCTCATGGCTGTGCAGCCTTTTATCATCTTCCATCAGGACAGAGTTTCCTTACGAACCAACCCGTCCTTTATGCCAAAAGTGGTATCCAGGGTAGCTTAGAATCAGGCTATACACTTACCTACCTTTTATCCTAATCCACAAAACAAAGGGGAGAGATTATTACATTCCTTGGACATCCACAGACAACTGCGTTATTTGGACAGAACAAAGCCTTTCAGAAAATCAGAACAGCTCTTTGTGTCCTATGCTGTAGGAGCTCAAGGGAAGCCAATTTCCATACAGACAATCTCAAAATGGATAGCTCACTGCATACGCTTTTGTTACTCTTTTCATGGCAAAACTGTACCTGCAGGCATCAGACCTCACTCCACAAGGGCCCCAGCTACGTCTGCAGCTTTCCTCAGTGGAGTCCCTACCAAAGATATTTTGGAAGCAGCTACTTGGAGTTCTGTGCATACCTTCTCCAAGCACTACCACCTACCATTATACTCCAAAACTAGAGCAGGCTTTGCTCCACCTAGTGCCTACCACCCCTTTCTTAGCTTTGGGATTCTGCCCATCTCTTATGACTGCAGCTGTATGCACGATGAACATAGTACAGTTTTGTACCTACCTTAAATGTAGATGTTAGAGTGCTAATACAGCTGCAGTCCAGGTTTTCCTCCCTCCTTCCCCTCTTGGGACAGGCCTAATGCTAATGCCTCCTCATACAACCTGATTGGGGTATTCTTTTATGGTGTATTTACTTGCAACTACTGTTTTTTGATTTTTACTAACAATGTTGATGTTAACTTTGAATGTTAAGTTGTCTATCTCGCCTTCATTCTTGCTGGATGGGTTCGGAGCCGACCTCGGCTCCGACTCGGCCACTCTAAAAGCTCGAGAGTTGGTTCCACCGGCTCGAGGCTCCCCCTATATCCCACAATGCTAGGCATGAGTTACCTCAGATCTCGTTTGCCGCTACAGCGATCGAGGTGTGTTTTCTACCGGCTCCAGGTTAGTGAAAGTTAGACTAGTTTAAAATTTCTTAGACTTAGTCTGGCTCTGTGTATTTTTCTTTCCCTTTAGTATAGTGGACTTATTATCCCTTCTACCCTTTATCCAGCCCCCTTTTTTTCTAAAGAACTTATAGTTCTTTCCCAAGGCCTTCCTTCCCTATCCTTAGGGTGTGTATGTGTTTTAATCAGGGAGTTCTTATTTAACTTACCTTTAGTTTAAATAATTCCCTTTGAACCCTATTAGTGTAATCTGTGTGTGTGTGTGTTTTCTGTGTGTGATTACACTTCGGTTTCCTTGAATATGTCCAAGGATACAAAGGTCTCAGGCTTCAAGAAGTGTGACTCGTGCTGTCAGAAAATGTCTCTGACAGACGGTCACACTTCTTGTGTGTATTGCCTGGGACCTTTACACCTGCAGGACTCTTGTGCTGTATGCCATGGCTTCAGCCCTAGAGTCCTGCAGGAGAGAAAAAATAAACTCATTTTGAGGGGTTTAATTAAGCCTGAAGGTTCCCTTTCTGTGTCAATGGGGAAACCTTCTAAGGCTTCTAAGACCTCGACTCCAGCTTCAGAGTCGAGGCCTAAGCTCGAAGCCTACTGCTTCAGGGGCTCCGGCGGGAGCCAATGAGTCTTTGACTGCAGTATCCGTGGTTTCCTCGGCTCCGGCTGGAGCCGAGGCATTAAGATTCCTGGGTCGGCTCGATCAGACCATCGGGCCGACACCTAGAAAGAGATCGAGGTCACCGTCCCTTGGCTCCGTTCATTCGGCTCCAGCGTCTCCCCTGCTGTCTGAACGGAGCCATAGATCTCACTCCTCCAGGTCATCGAGGCTCGGATCATGACCTCCAGAGGGTAGTGAGTAGACTTTTGAAGTCCGAGGCACTGGGCCAAATGCTCCAGAGTCCGACTCATCAGTCGATGCCTCAACTTGTTCCAATAAATATTCCTCCTCCGACTCCTTTGAGCTTGGGCGGGCGTCGGACCGAGACTGTGGTAGCGTCGAACCGATACATTTGTCTTCGGCTCCATCTGCTCCGATTTTTCTTTTGAAGAATCTCGGCCGGACTTCCTCGTCGGCTCCGAGGGGTGAGTGGCATCGGACCCTTGTCCGACCCCTCTCCCTCGGTGCTTGGCACTGGTGAGTTCGGCTCCGACATCGACCTCGGAGCCATCTCTGTCGGTGCCGAGGAGGTTCTCAGCTTCGGGCGGGGACCTCTGGCTCTGCCTGACAGGGGTGCATTCGAGGTCATGCGGAGTGTGTTGGAACCTTGTTCGGCTGCAAAGTCGGCTCCGTCCCCTCCCACCGGTGCCTTTGGTTATGTCGACTCACTCCCTCATCCCAGACCGCAGAGAGCAAGCTCCTCAAGAATCCCTGTGGGGATCTCATCCTCTTCGAGGCCTCTCCTGAATTGGCAGGGGAGCCCCTAGGAAGAGAAAGTGTAAGAGGAAGCACATAGACTCACCTGAGTCTGTCACCTCTGACACAGATTTAGAGGATACGAGGGTTCCCATTCCCCTTCTGAAGATGTCTCTTTCGCAGACATTCTAGAGATCCTGAAACAGAGGGAAATTGGCCAGCCCTTAACCCTTCGGAGGATGAATCTGTGTATCTTGAGGCGTTGGCTCTCGCCCTTCCACCTCCTGGGTGTCCCCCCTTTGATCCCCTCATGCAGGTGGTTGCAAAGAAGGCTTGGACAGCTCCTGATTCAGTGGACCCTACCCCAGGAGACCCTCCAAATTTATAACAGCACCAACTGACAAGCAATTTCTCACAAAAGGTGTTTCTGTGGATGCTATGGTGGTAGCTGCTGCCACCAAGAAGGAACTAGCTGATCCTTCAGTGCCTGTTCATCCCCTAACAAAGAATCTAGGTCTATGGACAGATGCGGAAGCGGATGTTCTCGTCAGCGACCTTTGCTATCGTTAAGCTGAACTACCTATGCCATTTACTCGTCTTCAAAGAGACTTGATCAAAGAAGCGGTGACATGTTGAAGGATCCTACGGCTGCAGGTTTTCAAGACAAGATGAACACCCAGCTGGCTACCCTGAACTCCATAGCTAACTCCTCCATGCGCCTCCTTTCTTATGCGGCTGATGGAGCGAGCAGGGCCGCAGGGACAGGTATGGCCTTACGTAGGCATGCCTGGATGCGGCTATGCAACTTTGCGGACCCCTTTAAAACGTCTTTCACTAATTCCCCGTTTGATGGATCATCTCTCTTTGGTCCTCAAGTGAAAGAAACCTTGACTAGGTGCGAGACAGATGGCAAGACTCTTTCTGCCGTCGGAGTCCGTTTTTCTACTTCTAGGCCTTACCCCAAAGGCCAGAAAAGTGGGAAAATGTGGTTCCGCAAACAATTTCAAGGGACTTCGCCTGACGCACAGAGTCGGTTCCCCGGCAGAGGGGGGAACAACAATGGTAGACGTCGCCCTAGAGGCAGGGGGGGTCCGCAGAACCAGGGCAATCGAGAAGCCTTCTCTGATAAGCCCTTTCAGCATCCCTGAGGTGTTGCCCGACTGCCCACCTTCGGAGGCAGTCGGGGGAAGATTGTCACTGTACCCAGAAGCCTGGCTATCCCTGACTCAAGACAAATGGGTACAGTCCATCATTTCCGAAGGCTATTCCATTCCCTTCGCATTCCAAACCAATCAAAAAAATCCCTTCCAGATGTTCCACCGCTCAAAGGGATCTTGCAGTTTGGAAATTTCAAAGCTGCTTGCAAAAGAGCAATTCAGCCAGTTCCAGCAGACCAGCAAGGATCCGGAATCTACTCCAGGTTCTTTTTAGTTCCAAAGAAAACAGGGGACTGGAGACCAATTTTGGATCTCAGTATGTTGAACAGGTCAGTCAAGAAAACAAGATTTCGGATGGTCACGCTGCAGTCCAT
Source organism: Protopterus annectens (assembly GCF_019279795.1). Taxonomy (NCBI): domain Eukaryota; kingdom Metazoa; phylum Chordata; order Ceratodontiformes; family Protopteridae; genus Protopterus; species Protopterus annectens. The sequence goes on from NC_056733.1 coordinate 1,031,510,673, forward strand.
CCTTCCCCTTTGGGAAAGGAAACTGGATGTGCTCTATAGACCTTCAGGATGCGTACTATCACATAAAAATGAACAGACGCTCCAGAAGATTCCTCCGCTTCAGGCTGGGAACCAGTCATTTTCAATTCAGGGCCCTGCCCTTTGGTCTCACCACTGCCCCCCGGGTGTTTACCAAATGCATGGCAGTGGTAGCTTCTCACCTGAGACGTCAAGGATTCCAGGGTTTTCCATATTTGGACGACTGGCTCCTCACAGCTCCCACCAAGCATCTTCTCCTAATGGCCAGGGACTACACCTTTCGCATTTGTCAAAAGTTAGGCATTTCAGTAAATTGCAAAAAGTCTGTTTTGTCGCCTTGTCGTACTATTACCTTCATAGGCGCAAATCTAGACACAGTCAACATGTCTGCAAGACTAACACATCAGAGAATAGCAGACATACACAAACTGGTCTCACTCCTCTTCAGCAGCAACAGAGTCAAAGCCAGGTTAGTTCTGAAAGTGTTGGGGATTATGGCGGCTGCCATACCTCTGCTTCCATTAGCCAGGTTCCACATGAGAATCCTTCAGTGGATGCTCTTCACACAATGGTCATACCAGCAACTCCTGATGTCCCATACCATTATGATCACGCAAACATGCAGAAATCATCTTCTGTGGTGGATGTCTTCCCCTCAGCTCTTATTGGGAAAGACCCTTTGTTCCTCCCCCTCCGGTTGCTACTCTGACAACGGACGCCTCCCTGATCGGGTGGGGGGTGCATTATCAGGGCAGAACTGTCCAGGGCACATGGCAACCAGACGAATGCCACTTGCACATAAATGTTCTAGAGATGAGATCAGTGCTTTTAGCGTTGCAAGCCCTTCAAGTCTCTCTTCCCTTGGGAACGATAGCAATCCAGACGGACAATATGTCTGTAGTGTGGTATATCCACAAACAAGGCGGAACCAGGTCCTACCCCCTGTGTCGAGAAGCACTCAGACTGTGGCAATGGGCGATTTCTTCTCAGCGGTTTCTGATAGCAACGCACATCCCCGGGAAGTCCAATCAAATTGCGGACAAGTTGAGCAGAGCTATCCTCATGCCTCACGAGTGGTCTCTGAAAGACTCTGTGGTGAGAGAAATTTTTCTCAAATGGGGTCAGCCTTGCTGCGATCTTTTTGCTACTCCCCAAAACAGCAAGTGCAGAGATTATTTCACCCTATTCCCGCTACCAGTCCAGCCCAGCAGAGGCGGCTCTAGTCCAACTTTGGCCCGGGACTTCTGTATGCATTTCCTCCTTCCCACTAATCTCTCAAGTGATACAGAAAGCTATCGCTCAGAAGGCCTGCTTGATCCTCATTGCTCCTTACTGGCCTCGACAGGTTTGGTTCCCCTTTCTACATCATTTTCTGTTGGAGCAACCTTGGCATCTGGACCTAGTTCCAGATCTTTTGATCCATCAGTCGAGTCAGTTTCATCGCTCCCTTCCCTCTCTGAACCTCACTGCTTGGTTCCTCCTATTCCAACCTTAGCCAGGCTTCCTCAAATATCTCACTCTGTCCGAGATATTTTGATAGCTTCCATAAATCTTCCACTCGAAGATTTATTTGAGTAAGTGGAAGCGTTTGCCTATTGGGCTCAAGGAAGGACATAGATCCTTTCACTGCTTCCATCCAAATGGTCCTTGATTTTCTAGCTGAACTCTTCCATGCAGGTTCATCTCCATCTACTCTTAAAGTTCAATTGGCAGCTATTTCTAACTTTCATGTGGGCATTTCAGAGTCTGCCATAATGTCCCACAAGCTTTGCAAAGCATTTTTGAAGGAGTTTTCTTCTCAGACCTCCTATAAGAAATCCTCCTCCTCCTTGGGACCTAAATTTAGTTCTTAGTTCTTTGATTCTTTCCCCTTTCGAACCTGCAGCCTCCTATTCTTTAAAATTGCTATCATGGAAGACACTCTTTCTGGTAGCTATTACTTCAGCTATAAGAGTTTCGGAACTTCATGCACTCAGCTGTCGACCTCCTTATCTGTTGTTCCATATGGACTGCCTATCTTTACGAACCAACCCGTCCTTTTTACCTAAGATAGCCTCGGCGTCTAACCTTAATCAAAGCATTGACCTCCCTGTGTTTTTCCCAGAATATTCTAACAGGTCTGAAGAAAAATTGCATTGGCTAGATGTTCATCGTCAGTTAAGGTACTATTTGGATAGAACCAAACAATTCAGAAAATCTGACCAGCTGTTTGTCTCTTATGCAGAAGGCAGAAAGGGACTTTCAGTTTCAAAGGTATCATTATCTAGATGGCTGACATCTCTGATTTCCCTTGTTTATGAAATTAGACACCAAAAGCTGCCTAACAAACCTAAAGCCCATTCCACCAGAGCTTTGGCTACTTCTATAGCCTTCCAAGACAGACTGCCTATTGACACCATTTGTGCAGCGGCTACTTGGGCTACTCCTCACACTTTCATTTCTCATTATAAGTTGGATTTAGCTTCTAGGCATAGAGCTAACTTTGGTTCCACTGTTCTCAAGAGTCTGTTCCGTTAGGCCACCGGGGCAAGGTGCTAGGGGCGGTCCCATCCAGCAAGAATGAAGGCGAGATAGACAACTTAACATATAGAAGTTATGTTCTTACCATAACGTTCCATGTTAGTTGTCTTCTTCTCGCCTTCTTCTTGCTTCCCACCCTCCTTCCCCCTGGCCTGGACAGACCTAGAGGAGTTTTGATTGTGACCTCTCTTTCTACCACCTCTTTACTTTACGTATATGCTGCTGTGCATATTTTCCTGGATCAGGATGTAGTTCACCCTTCTCTTCTCCCTGGTTTATAGAGGTGGACTTTGTTTATAATAATTCTATTGCTATTATAAGCTGGGCCTAGCTTACAAACGAGATCTGAGGTAACTCACGCCTAGCATTGTGGGATATAGGGGGAGCCTCGAGCCGGTGGAACCAACTCTCGAGCTTTTAGAGTGGCCGAGTCGGAGCCGAGGTCGGCTCCGAACCCATCCAGCAAGAAGAAGGCGAGAAGAAGACAACTAACATGGAACGTTATGGTAAGAACATAACTTCTATTTTTGCGATGGCCACTGTGGATGTAATTAATCTTTTTACCGTGATTCCACATCAGGAAGGCATTGAGCTGTTTGAAACACACAAATATAACAATAGAACTGAGAATCGATTAATATCTGAGATGTTAGAATTAGTTTTGGAGAATAATTTTATTTATTTTAATGGCAGTTATTTTGGACAACAAAAAGGAGTGGCTATGGGTGCAAAATGTGCCCCTATTTATGCTAATCTTGTTCTGGCAGCATGGGAATACGAACATGTATTCACTAGTAGTTATTGGAATAAAATCTTATTATATTTACGTTATTTGGACGACATATTGATTTTTTGGAGAGGTACTGAAGCACAATTTAATGAATTTATCTTATATTTGGGACAAACAACCGATTTTTTAAAATTTACGAGTCACATTTCTAACAACACAATCAATTTTTTGGATATTACAATCACCTTGAAGGAAAATATATTTGAATCTAGCATTTATAGGAAGAAGACATATTCCAATTCATTTTTACACTGACAGCTGTCACCCTGCCCATCAGAAAAGAAATTTAGTAAAAGGACAGATGGTGAGGTTGTCAAGGATAGTGAGCAATGATGACATGTTCAAAATGGAACTTGAATAATTAAAAAATATGTTTATAAGTAGAGCGTACCCAGTAGATTTGGTTAACAATATAGGTCAGGACATTTGGATGAATAGATCAGTTTTATACAAACCTATTTTAAGATATGGATTAAATCCAAAAGAAGTTTCTAAATCTAAGGGTATAGGACATGACACTTTAGTTAATCCATTCAACGAAAAATCAGACCAAATTGTTAAAGCGGTTTATGACTCTTGGAACATTGTTATAGAATCTAATAAAGATTTGGTAAATGTTTTAGGTGATAAACCCAAGGTTACTTTTAGTAAAGGACAATGTCTTAAAAGTATATTTGAAAACAGTACGAAATGTGACTTATTTACGAAATCTAAGATGAACAAATGTGGTGCATGTCGCATATGCAGATTCATTAATAATGGACCATACCTTTCAATCGTCAATTATGAGAAGACTATCAGATGTCCAGGAGTGTGTGACTGTAACACAGTTATGGTAGTATACGTAGCTACTTGCACAGCATGCCAAGCTTTCTATGTAGGGAAAACTAACAGAAAATTGAAAACAAGAATTATAGAGCATGTGAGTGATATTAGAAATCACAAGCAGACAAGTGCTTTATACACTCATAGCATCGGTTGCCTTAATTTTAAAAAAATCCTGTTTTTTCTCATCGATAGAATTGTTCACACCAAAGGACAACAAGGGGGTGACACTAAAAGCTTATTAGAAGCCAAAGAATGTCTTTGGCAACTTAGATTAAATGCAAGCAAAGATCCAGGAATTAATGATCAAATTTCTATTGCTAGTATACTAAAGCTTAAATCTCAATTCATATAGTAATTTTTACAGCTACTAAACTTTATTTATCAAATTCATTCCAAATTCAACAAAATCATTTAACTACTATTATTTATAGATATACTTAATAACATTCATACATATATTTAATACATTGTTAATACATTTCACAATTATTTATAACTTATCTATAATTGAATAACACCTGCAGGGCGAGTATATGTTTCATAAATGAATTTGAAAATATTTATGATTTTACATGTCACTCCTTAATTCATGTTAACAACAACTTTTTAAGAAAAATTTTTTAAGAAAAATCATTTAATTTTTGTAGTAATATATACATAATATTACAAACACTATTTCACCATATCTCTATTTTTAGTATTATTAATTAATTGTTATTGTAACTGTGTACGATTTGATAATACTTAATCAGTGATTCTGTTATATACATTTTTTACATATTTTTACATTTTATATACATTTTTATATTTTTATATTTATATTAGTTATTTATTTATATACAAACAATTTCAATATAGTTTTATATATCAAAATATACTCAATTAGTATTTAAACAGAATTCAGAATTGCAGTTTTAACTTTAGTATACAACATTGTAACAACATCAATACGACTTATAATTTAATATGGAAATGTCATGTTAGGAACTTTCATATTCCTTGTCACACATTATACATTTAGTATGGTTTTACTGATAGTATACATACAAAAGAAGTATATTGTCTATTTAGACAACCATATTTTGTGTAAGACTGTAAGTTTTATACATTATGCTCTAGTTCATGTCTAAATGCACTTTAAGCCAGTCATTCTACATTTTACTGGACCTGTTACTTTAAAAGACAAGAGTTTTCACTGTATTAATTAGAATATTGTTTGATTGATTGATTATATTATTATTTAATTAATCAAGTAGTATCTGTATTTAAGGGATGATGTTTTTTCTGTAAACTTGTACTCTGATGATGCCCTAGGACGTGAGGGTGAAAGCGCTTAGTTCCACGGTTTCGCTGTTCTTGTTTTTGGTCCTGTGGTGTAATAAAGACTTATTTTAATTCCAATGATTCAAGGTTACTGGGATTTCTTTGGTTAAAACTGTACCTGCAGGCATCAGACCTCACTCCACAAGGGCCCCAGCTACCTCTGCAGCTTTCCTCAAAGGAGTCCCTACCAAAGGTATTTTGGAAGCAGCTACTTGGAGTTCTGTGCATACCTTCTCCAAGCACTACCACCTACCATTATACTCCAAAACTAGAGCAGGCTTTGCTCCACCTAGTGCCTACCACCCCTTTCTTAGCTTTGGGATTCTACCCATCTCTTATGACTGCAGCTGTATGCACGATGAACATAGTACAGTTTTGTACCTACCATAAATGTAGATGTTCGAGTGCTAATACAGCTGCAGTCCAGGTTTTCCTCCCTCCTTCCCCTCTTGGGACAGGCCTAATGCTAATGCCTCCTCATACAACCTGATTGGGGTATTCTTTTATGGTGTATTTACTTGCAACTACTGTTTTTTGATTATATTGCATTGCATTACTACATAAATTTATGTATTGCCTTCCTTCTGGGGGCACCTGCCATCTGGAGCAAGAAAAACTGAAGAAAATGGCGTTGGCTGGTTCTTTTATACCCCTGTCGCACTGACGTCAGGGAAGAAGCGACGACAACCGACGCCGGACCTAGACTTTGGAATTCGGCTGACCGAGAACCCGCCTGATGGCAGGAGAACCCATCTGTTATGACTGCAGCTGTATTAGCACTCGAACATCTACCTTTATGGTAGGTACAAAACTGTACTTTTGCTTTTGACAAGTTCTTCACCGTGGTTTACTTGGCTAGGGGTGGGGACGGAATATTGATGTCCAGTGAGGTTTGTTTATGGTCTGATCTTACCAATGAGGGTATACCTCTGGTGTGGAACATAGAGACCCCATGTTGGTGATGACCAGATCCGATATGTTTTCCTCTCCTGTGGGAGTAGTGACCAGTTGTTCCATAGCATTTGAGTTTATAAATTCTAGGAACCATTGGGCGAGGGTGTTTGAGCTTGAGTAGTTTTCCCAATCAATGTTTGGGTAGTTGAAGTCACCCAGTATAATGGTATTTGGAGAGACCTTCATATTCTCCAGTGTTCTCAGGAAAGCCGAGTGAGGTTCCTGTGTTTGGTAGGGTGGTCTGTAACCGACTACAAACTGAAATGCAGTTTTGCCCACTGTTAGTTGCACATGGGTGGTCTCCGAAGCTTCGTGCAATGCCACTTACTTGGAGGTGTGGGTATCTTTGGTAAATATGGATACTCCCCCCTCCTTTTGTGGTTCGGTCTGAGTTTTCATGCCGGAAAGCATGATATAAAGTATAACCTGTTAGTGCTGGAGTGCTCTCGGGAGCCTTGAACCAGGTTTCTGTTACTGCACAGATGTCAATATTCTCCATACTGAGGAGAGTCTCTGCCCTTAGTTTTTTTTTTTTCTTTGTGTTGTCTATGGAGGTGGGTTTGTCTTTTGAGCCTTGCCTAAAAAAGGCAATATGGGGGAGGCAAGAGCCTTTGCCAGTATTTGAAAACCCAGGGGTGACGGGTGCAAGCCGCCCCTAGCGAAGCAACGTAGCTTGTCGAGCATGTCATCCCAGGCTGACAGACACCGGATCCCCTTTGAATGACACCAATACTTTAGCCAGTTGTTAAAATTGATCATTTTGTCTTTATACTGTGGCATCATTCTTGGTGAGGGTAAGATGCTACTCAAGGTCAGGGTCATACCGGCCTGGGCTACATGATCAAAGAGCTCCTCTATGTCTTTTTTCATGTAGTCCAGGGAGGTACGTCTCAGGTCATTCACACCAGCATAGACAATGACGGAGTCATATTTGTATTTGCTTTGGAGTGACCTGAGTGCTTGTGTTATGTGGCAGATCCTGGCACCCGACAGGCAGCTTACAGTGACCTTCTCCTTGTTCAGCCTGGTGAGTGGGATGTCAGTGTGTCTGACAATAGTCACCTATTACAAGTGTATTAGGTGTGTTTAGCCTTAAGGGCTGTGACTGTGTGGCAAACTGACTTTGTGAGCTATGTGGGTATTGTTTCGTGGTAGGGGTTGCTTGGATGTCTGCTTTGGAGGTCTCTGCTGCTTAGGCAGATTTTTATTTAGAGCCTCCGAGTATGTTTTTGTGTGTTTGTGTGTAGTTTACTGATGCGATAGGTCTGTGTGAGACTGGATTTGTGGTGTGTGTGGTTACCTTCTCCTAGCCTGTATTGGGTTGAGAGAGCTCAGCCTCCAGTTTGGCTATATAGTTGCATCTCTCGCATATATTTGAGCTTGTTGGGAGGAGGAGAGGGTGGTCTGTATACATAAGGCAGTTGTAACATTGCCTCAAGGTTCCCGGATTCACCAGCTAGACTGGAGAGTAAACCCGAAACTAACTTTTGGACATGCCTGAATAATATAGGGAACTACTTTTTGACTGATCAGAAAGAACCAATAGGGCGTAAATGCTTAAAAGGAGTATAAGAGGATGTAGTGCTTAAGTTTATTAGTGTTTACCTATGAGATTACTTATACGAGCAAGTGCAGGGCTTTAGAATGAAAATAGTGTGCTTATTTTGAGTTTTAGAGCAGTTCTAAGGGAAAAAGGTGGAGCCGGGAATAGTTTAAACCTCTTTAAGCGGCGCTGCCCGACGCTGCTCTGTGCGAAAGACCGCACAAAAAGAGAGTTGCAGGGTTTTAAGCGAGAGAGATCAAGGAGTTTGGAATTGACCCAAAATGGCCAATAAAACTACAGCTTCTAGGCAGTAACCACTCCTACAGGGATAGGCAGGCCCACTGCCACTGATGAACACAGAGGCTTCCATTTCGCCCAAGCAAGCACTGGCCTCCAAGAAACTTACAAACAGTTCAGAACAGCAAATCTGTAACTGAACTTTCTTAAATTTCAGAAAGTGGGAAAAAAGCAAGATTTTTTTTTTATTAGTTTAAATGTAGCAGAGATACACAAGTAGCAAAGTAGTCAGAACAGTGCAATAAATGACCCCACACTTGAGTACTAGGCCACAGTCAGGTAAAATGCAATTTTAAGAAAACTAATTTTAAATTAAGTGCAACACAGGAAATGCAGTAAACAGGCTGTAGATGTGTTCTAAACAGGCTGTAGATGTGTTCTAAATACTGTTTTTAATACAGATATCAACTTTAGCAAGCTGGAAAACGCCGAATAGTAGGCGGCAAAGCAGTAATTTTAAACAAAAAATCAGAAGAAAATACTTAAAATATCAAAAGTGGCAACTTCCTTCTCTCAGCGTTTTCTCCCCTTGGTAGGTGCTTCAGCAACAACTATCAAGCCTGGAAAGATGCCAAAACCACGAGGCTGCAGGGTTTTGAGAGAGAGAGATCAAGGAGTTTGGAATTGACCCAAAATGGCCAATAAAACTACAGCTTCTAGGCAGTAACCACTCTTACAGGGACAGGCAGGCTGCTCAGTGTTAACCACTGCCACTGGTGAACACAGAGACTTCCCTTTAGCCCAAGCAAGCACTGGCCTCCAAGAAACTTACAAACATACCTCTCAACTGTACAGATTTTCGCAGAATGTCCAGATTTTTTTCCTCATTTTTGGTGCGTTTTTCATAAAACAGTGGTTTTCTTCCAAATTAGTGGCAAATCATTAAAGAACGAAGTTAGAAAATAATGACAGACATTTGAGTTTCAGACTTCACACCCTTTAGAAAATTCATGCTAATTCAAAACCTGTTATTCTATCAGCTTTCTAAATTTGTAAGAGCAATATTTAAAATTGTCCCTATTTTGGGGCCTTTGTCCCACTTTTATTTATGGCTTTGTCCAGATTTCTCACTCCAAGAGGTTGAGAGGTATGCTTACAAAACAGTTCAGAACAGCATATCTGTAACTGAACTTTCTTAAATTTCAGAAAGTGGGAAAAAAGCAAGATTTTTTTTTTTTTTTTTTTTTAGTTTAAAGGTAGCAGAGATACACAAGTAGCAAAATAGTCAGAACAGTGCAATAAATGACCCCGCACTTGAGTGCTAGGCCAGAGTCAGGTAAAATGCAATTTTAAGAAAACTGATTTTAAATTAAGTGCAACACAGGAAATGCAGTAAACAGGCTCTAGATGTGTTCTAAATACGGTTGTGTTATGCTGTTACCTTTTTTGTTGCACTGGTCACACCAAGGCAATTCAAACGGGGTCAAGGTGCTTTGTACCAGGGCCTTGGCTTCATCCCTGTCTTTTTGAAAAGGGTTGGATCATACTAGAAGCAGAAAATTGGTCCTCTGTGAACAAGCACTGTAAACTAGATTTTCTCCATGTTTAGAACAGGTTTTGCTAGGACCATTCTCCAGGGGCTCTTGGACCCTCATCCGTCCTCCTGGTAAGAATAAAGTATGATAATCTTCCTGGAACAGTGAAGACGTCTGCAGCAATGATCCGTATAATGAACCTAATGTAGTTGTGCAAATAAACTTGTCATAACAGTAATGTTTCATATGAACACTGCTGCATTAAACACTCACTTCCCTCTGTCCCCCTTATTTTTGCATGTTTTTATTGATGGGGTGAGGACCTTTATTTTTGTGTTCATAGCATTGTTCTTTTGCCTTCCTGTCTTTGTTGGCTTGAAATTTAAGAGTTTGGCGCCCAACTCTAATTTTAGTTGACTGAGTGAAAACTGACTAATGGTTTTGGTGCTTGGAAGGTGCCCTGAAATCTTTGGAAACTGGCTGTTATCGCCTATGCAGTATATAACCATATAGTTTAGACTGTTGGTGTAAGTTTACTTGTACAACAGTACTTTGTACAGCCCTTTTTTTAATGATTATATTGTATTCTATTTTTTGGCAAGACCACCTAGTTGGCTAACTGGTGCAAAAATCATTTAATAATAATAATAATAATAATAATAATAATAATAATAATAATAATAATAGTAATAATAATAAAGTATGTTGAAATGCCAAAAGGTAAAGTCTGTAGCTGACTTCGGTTTTTAAGCTGAACTATTGGCACAAATAAAAAATTGATTTACTGTCATGTGTGGGGAGTAACAGAAGAATCATTATTCCATCAAAGGCTTTTCACGGCTTTGAGTCGCAGAGAACAGAAGTTACCATTTCATTGAAGCCTTTCCACAAATCTCCTTGGGTCTCCTTGTGCTCCACCTCACAATAATGTGGAATACAGCTTTATTTATGGAGATTTTATTTCCAAAATGCATAGGTAATTTCAGCCCCCTACCACAAGACTCTGGTTCAGCAAATAGAATAGCAGCCCTTCATCCCTTTCTGGCGAAAGGTTATATCTGAAATATTTCTCTTTAGGGATCTTGTCACTGACCTTATCACTTCACTGAGACTTCTCATTGACTGAGGAAGTAGAGATCTCTTTTCTTAGAGGGCTGTGATCCTCATATAGCTGTACTGGCAGGTGTTTGGTCTCTCGAGTTACAGTGGGAGTAATTCTTCTTACCCCCATGCAGCATGGATTCAGACCCGGTGATAGCACCTCCACTGATCTCGTCTCCTTCCTTGAAACAATTAACAAAGCCCGTGATTCTAGCCATTTCATGTCTACCCTACTCCTCGATTTCTCCAAGGCATTTGACACTATTTCCCACAACCTGCTTCTTAATAAACTCTTCAAACTAAACCTATCCCCTTCCTGTACCAAGTGGTTCTCCAGCTACTTCACAACCAGACAACAAGCAGTCAAATGGAATAAAACCACTTCACCCTTCCTTAATACTCCCACAGGTGACCCCAAGGTTCCATTTTAGACCCCCTACTATACAACATATTAACAACTACTACCATGCCATTCCAAACTCCAGCCCTCATCCAATATGCCAACGATTCTGCCATTATCTGCTCCTCCCCTTCTATCCCCACTCTAAGTAAGCTTTCCCAAACCGCCTTTTCCTCTACTGAGCAGTGGATGCTAGACAACCATCTGGCTCTTAATGCAGCCAAAACTAAGCTTATGTTATTCACTACCTCCAAAACCTCCTCCTTAGATAAACACTCATTTATAATCACTAGCAAAAATAATACTTCCCTAGAAAGTCTGACACTAAACTACTAGGAGTGCTCATAGATCAACTAAAATTCGACAAACATTTACAAGTAAATATAAAAAAACACTAAAACTTGGTATGTTATACCGCCATAATCATATCTCTCCTTCCACTAGGCTCATAGTAGCCAATACTCATCAAATCCCTCCTATGTGGTGCATCTATCCTCACCAACCTGCAGTCCTCCCTCAAAACAAAACTCTCCTCTTGCTATAACAATATATCAAAATGTGTAGCAGGTCACAGAGACATTTCTCACCACTGTAATTCTCTTCACCAGCTAAACTGGCTTGAGATACCTAACCTCCTCACTTATACCCAACTCATCCAAGCACTTAAACTCATTTACAACCCCTCTCTTTGTCCCTCCCTAGCTACTACCTTTGAAATGTATGAACCAGAATGCCTTGTAGATCTAATGCCCAAAAACTAATTAAATTGCACAAACCCACATATCCAGCTGGGAATCACCTTATGTCCTCCTCTCTTGCAGGCCTCTGGAATTCTCTGCAATCTCCTGTCCGCATCACCAGCAGTCTCTCCTCATTTTAAAACCTTGCTGCACTCGCACCTAACTTCACAATGGAAGTGCTCCTGTTCCCATCCTACGTAATCCTTCTAATACCACTTCCTACTCTCCTAGAACTAAATATGCCATCACTGCTTCCTGTATTTCCACAGCTCTATTGAACTATTTGACCAACTACTTGTTACCTTATGCTGCTGCATTTGTGTTAAAGTGCTTTTTTATTGCTGTTTTACAAACTATACTGATATATTCTGTCATGGTCAACCCTTTCTTATTATATTTACTTTGTATTCCTATGAGATAATCTGTAATGTAAATGTGGAGTGTGTACTATGTATTTTTATTTTTCTGGAGCTTTTCTCTCCAAGAGTCAATTAAAAACTGGCTCCTTGTGGCTCAATTGGACTATCCTAGCAAACAAACTGCAAATAAAATAAATAATAATTGCCCTGCCCACTTCAGCTTTTCTAAATTACCCTGTTGTTTCTCTGGATCAACAACAGTGTGCTTCTCTGGATCAGCCAATCTTAATATTTACTGTGCCATAACACCCTCAAGACAGAACCACTGTTTAAAGCCCCCAAATCATCAGTTGTAGTTTGCGAAGGCAAATAGAGAGCAATTTGCAGAAACAATTTTTGTCGGCAGTGCATTTAACACCATCTGCCTCTACTATTGTGTGACCTTAGAGTTGGTGCCTAAGTTTAGATGGTATCAGGGATGCATAATTGGTACGGGAAGTAGTTTTGGTGAGTAGCTGATTTTGTTTACGCTCACCTAAACTATTGTCAGTGAAGTCGGTTACTTAAAAATCTTGAGTCAGAATTGTGGGTGGTGGTTTAACCCAAAGTTCAAATTGTGATAACTAAAATGGTGCATTCATCCACTGTTATGGAAACTACAATTATCTGTTTATTATCCCTCATCTTGAGCTGCATTTACTGCAGTGAAAGTATTGGTAAAGCTGTATAGTTTTGCTTTGCTAATGTTTTACTTCTAACCATGATATTCGGATGTAGTAGCCTTTTGCTCTGTAGTAGCACTGGTTTCATCAAGGTAAGGCTGGTTCACCTCATTTTTTCTTTTGACAGGCTAATTAGTACTTTTCCTATGGTTTAACTTGTAGTTAGAAGATACTGCAGTGGAAATGCCTGATGTGTTTGTAATTTAAACTTTAGTAACATGTAGGCAAACAGCTGTGAAGATTTATTAACTTTAGATGACACCTACTAAAATTATGCTTCTAACCATTCACCTTTTCTCTCATTTCAGATGGCAGCTCTGACGATGAGCCGGAACGAAAGTTGAAGTACCTTCTGCAGCAGCTTCCACCTGTAAACTACAATGTACTGAAGTTTCTTTGCAAATTTTTAGCTAAAGTAGCAGCACAGTGGGAAGAGACATGGAATGCAAGTGCTTTGGCTGCAGTTTTTGGACCAGATATATTCCAGTAAGTTTGAGCACTGTAATGTGTGTCAACATTTGCAGTGCCATTTAATTTACAGAGAACTGTGAGTAGTAAGAAAAGATAGAACCTTTGTATCAGTCATTGCTTTTTACAGGCATTCATGATTGCATCACAGTGTTTGGCATGGTACTAACAGGTAATGACGTTCATGGAATCAGCAAAGTGTGTAGCATGGTACTAACAGGTAATGATGTTCATGGTGTATGCACAGTGTGTGGCATGGTACTAACAGGGGTGTATGCACAGTGTGTGGCATGGTACTAACAGGTAATGACGTTCATGGTGTATGCACAGTGTGTGGCATGGTACTAACAGGTAATGACGTTCATGGTGTATGCACAGTGTGTGGCATGGTACTAACAGGTAATGACGTACATGGTGTATGCACAGTGTGTGGCATGGTACTAACAGGTAATGACATTCATGGTGTATGCACAGTGTGTGGCATGGTACTAACAGGTAATGATGGTCATGGTGTATGTACAGTGTGTGGCATGGTACTAACAGGTAATGACGATCATGGTATCTTCATACTGGGTGGCACAGTACTAACAGGTAATGATGATCATAGTAGTTTTCACTGTTTTAGCCTCACATTCGTGATATTCTGCTTTATAGGTAGCCTGACTGGCCAGTACTGTTTCCAGTCTTTTACCTTCCTCAGGGCTTTGGCTAAAGCCTTCATACCAAGAGGCAAAGGCATCTGTGGTATAGGAGGTACATTGGCTAATACTATCTTCATATATGTGTTGCTGTGTGTGTTTGTGTAGCCATATATTCCAAAGCATTGTCAGTCCGGCCTATTTCCAGGATCCAAGTGCTCCATAGGGTGTTTATCTTTTTGTTAGAGCTAATGTAGTTACATATGAATAATGATTGTAGTCCTAATTTGAAAAGGGTGAATATTGCATTGGGTGCAGGAAGAAGACTCTTCATAAAGACTTTAACTGCTGCTTATTTTGCCTGTCTCCCCAGCACAGCATTGATTTATGTGCTTATTGTGTCTTTCACCCAGTGGACAATCTGTAGAAGGCATCAATCCATCAGTGTGCGCATGAATTTGCAGACAAAGTAGAGGTATGTGCCTGCTTTTGTGTGTTGTCAGTGTCATCCAAAGCATCAGGGAACCTGCCTACAAAAAAGGAGCACTTTAATGGGAGACAGCTATGAGAGATGGGGTCATCCCTTTGGACAATTCTGGCTTCCTAGATCCAGCAACTGTAAGCACAGAGACTGTCTTGTAGTCCTGTTCCTCAGTCTGTGATTAAGTAACGGACCTTTGCCAAGATTGTGTCGTTCACCATGCCATCATTGTCTAGTCTTTCTGTTGTCCATCCTGAGACAGAAAAACATTCTATTTTGGGGTGTGTATCATCATTTGTGAAGCAGAGGGTGGGTTCCCAAAGACTTTAGTTCACAGAAAGGTTCTTAAAAAGTCTTTGGTGTCAACATTCTCAGGACCTGGAAACAGTCATTCCTATCATACCTTGTCTAAGGGCAGAGTTCCTTCGGTGGGCAGAAGCATGCAATCACAACAAGGGACTGCATTTCACTCTACCCCTTGTTGCCCAAACCCTGACAGCAGACTCATCAGACTGTGCAATGACTTCAAATGATGATTTTCCTGAATCACATTTCACAATGGATCTCTTACGCTGTTTAAGATTCACTTTAAACTTCAAAAAAAAAATCTCTCTTGGCTCCATTCCATGACCAGGTTTTCATTGGATGCAGACTCAATAATGTAATAGTGACTGCTCTCCCCTCCTCCAAAGTCCAGATTTTCGTGTTACCCTGCTGCAGTCATCACACTTGGGTTATCTTGTCATCAGGCGGTCCCGCAGTCAGCCTGAATTCCAAAGTCTTGGTCCAGCATCGGTTGCTGTCGCTTCTTCCCTGACGTTAGTGCGCCAGGGGTATATATAATACATCTGACGCCATTTTCTCCAGTCTTTCTTGCAGCGCGGTGCCCGAAGCAGAAGCAGTTCGCAAGTACCGGTCTGCCGACTCCTGAGAATTTTGAAGTCGAATTTCAGATCTGAAGTCTTCAATAAAGCTAAGTACCCCGTTGGGGAAACTTTTCTTGCCTCAGACCGATGTCAGAAAAAGTTAACAATTGTATTTCTTGTGGGAAGCAAATACCTCATAAGGATTTTCATTCTTACTGCATACCTTGCCTAGGCCCAGACCACGACGTCACTGTTTGTCACTTTTCTGCTAGGTTCAATAAGCGTACTATAAAAAGACGCTTTGATTTCACATGACACTACGGAAGAAAATGTAACTACACAATGCCATTGGAGCAACCGACTACCGGCGTGCACAAAAAATGCAAGGTTAAGGACAGGCAGCCTAGACCCAAGCCAGACTCCAAGGCCTCTGCTGGGCCGGTCTCCGGTTCACCGATTTTCAGTGAGGCTCCTACACAGCCCCTGGATACCGCAGATTTGGAACCCGAGACCGCTTCGGAGCCTTTGGCGGAGAGTTCTAGGCTGATGCAGCCATTTTGTTTAGCCCCTACCGACGACACTGCAGAAAGAGATGTCTGTGCTGCAGAAACACCTTCGGTTTCTGAAGGTGTCTTCAGACCGACTACGCTCACCATAAAAACGTATTCTAAGCTTAAGACTCCTATTAAGCCAAAAAAAGACTGCACTTCAGTCTCCAGTTCAAGGCCCCATGCCTAAGAAACAGATGCTTAAAATGGCGGAAGATTTGATCTCTTTAATCAGGGGTTCCCAACCCCCCCACCCAACAAAAGGCCTAGACAAGAGGAAGATTATGCCTCCTCTGATCAAGTGTCTATTTCCTCAGGCTCCTCTGAGGACCAAGATTACTCTTTTCCCCCTTATGAAGATTCTGATCCTGAGGATTCCATTCCCTCAGCTTCTCCCCCTGAAGACTACTCCTTTGGGGAAACTTTACACACTATGAGGGAACATTTTCACAAGGTCAGGACTACTCTGACTCAAAGAACAGGCTCAGAGTTTCTTTTACTCCCCCAGCACAGAACTCTTGCCATCCCCCCAGTTTTAGACATTGTGGATGATATTTACTTTGAATCTAATTTGAATCCAGATTCTCTGCCTCCTGCGCCAGCCAAACCAGACAGATTAGCCTGACTCACACAAATTCCTTTATAAAAGCCCTATTGCTGATCCAGAGACCATCTCTCAGGGTCCCAAAGGGGCTAAGGCTTCTATGGCAAAAAATCCTGTACCCTCTGAAAGGGACTCCAGAGCACTAGACAGGTGGGGGGAAAAAAGGTTTACACCTCAGCCACTCTAGCTATGAGAGCACTAAATTGTCAATTTCACATGCTAAAATATCAGCAATTTCTGATGTCTCGGTTAAGACAAAAAATGAGCACACTCCCTCAACAGTCTGAATTGAAAGAAATGCAGGATCTGTTGCATGCAACTGAACAGGTGGGCAAACATACTTTACAATGTGGGTTTGATTCTTTAGAGGCTTCCTGAAGAGCAGCTGTCACTGGGTCTGTTATACGTAGGCATGCTTGGTTAAAGGAACAAACTCTGCCTGATCAAGTTAAAGCAAAGCTTCTAGATGCTCCCTTACAGCAGGATGTCCTATTTGGAGTTAAAGCAGAAGATGTCTTAAAGAAAATGGAGGATAAGGCAAAATGTATGCCGACAGTCAAAGATTTTCTACAGGTATAGCCCCCTCGCTTCAGCAGAAATTGGCCAACAAAAAATTGGTCCTTTCCAGCTATTGACAGACCACAGAGGGGTAAATACAGATGCCCAAGAGGCAGAGGGCAACCACAAGCCCAATACAAACCTCGACAATGGGGCACTGCAGAACAGAAGGGAGGAGAAGACAGACCCCAAACTATTAGAAGGCAAACTCAATGACTCACACCTCATCTGGCCAAGTAACACTCTCTTGGCAGCTCCCTTGGGAGGAAAACTCGCACTTTTTTCAGACAACTGGCACATCGTCACAAAGGACAAATGGGTCCTAGACATAATTTCATGAGGATACAGATTCCATTTCCACACCTTGCCAACGAAAATAGGAATGCCAAACCTGCCACAAAATCAATGGGCAGAGGCACAAAAACAAATTACAGCTCTCATGGACATGAGCCATTCAACTGGTACCTACACTGGAGCAAGGCCAAGGATTTTACTCAAGACTCTTTCTAATCCCCAGAAAGGACAATGTCTGTAGACCAATACTGGACCTTTCATTTCTAAACACCTTCTTACAAGTACCCAAATTCAAGATGCTAACACTACAGCAGCTTCTTCTCATGTTGGGCAAGAAAGCATGGCTAGTAACGTTGGACCTCAAGGAGGCATACCTGCATGTCCCTATCAGACAAAGTTGGAGAAGATACCTCCGTTTCATTGCAGGTTCAACCCATTACCAATTCTATGCACTGCCCTTTGGCTTATCCACTACGCCCAGGGTCTTCACAAAATGCCTGGCACCAGTAATTGCATACTGCAGACAGAGAAATTCAAATATACCCATACCTCGACGACTGCCTCATCCAAGCAGAAAGGAAGGACATCCTCTTACAGCATCTGGCTTTTGTAAAACATCTTCTAAGTTGCCTGGGGTACACAGTAAACGAAAAGAAATCAAAACTAGTACCCTCACAAAATATGACATTCCTGGGTGCCAGCTTGAATGCAACGGCCCAGAAGGCTTATCTGCCGCCAGACAAACAACTACAACTGACTCAATATTTCAAAACAATGGCAACAAAGACCCAACTCCCTGCAAGAAGAATTCTGCAGGCCTTGGGCTTCATGGCATCTTGCATACTACTAATACCATTTACAAAGCTGCATATGAGGAAATTACAGTGGTACCTAAAAAGCATATGGTCTCAACACAGCCACAGCTTGGACACAATGATATCTCTCATTCCCTGCCTTCAACAAGAGTTTCTATGGTGGTCACAGGCATGTCACCTCAACAAGCGTCAGCCTTTCACCTTGCCCACAGCCAGGCAAACTATGACAACAGATGCATCGGACTAAGCCTGGGGGGCACACATGGCAGGACAGTGCGTTCAAGGCATATGGACTGCAGATCAAAGGAATCTGCACATCAATCAAAAAGAGATGCTAGCTGTACAGTATGCTCTGACAGCCTTCAAGAACCTATTACATCCAGGACAACTTACAATAAGGACGGACAACACCACAGTAATGTGGTACATAAACAAGCAAGGGGGTACACACTCCTACCCTCTATGCAGGCAAGGAATGACCTTGTGGAACACAGCACTGGCTTACCAAGTTCAGTTACAAGCTCAGTTCCTGCCAGGAAAAAAGAACACATTGGCAGATGACCTCAGCAGAAACATCATGGATCCCTACGAGTGGAAACTGGATCCACAAGTATTTGCAATGATGACTCAAAAATGGGGCCTCCCAGACATGGACCTGTTTGCCAGCCCCCAAAAGTATCAGCTAACAAAATTTTGTACAAGGACACTTCACCATCAAGCTTGGAAAGTGGACGCGCTCTCATTCATTTGGAAAAACCTGACAGTATATTCCTTCCCTCCATTGCCTCTTCTCACAAAGGTGCTTCTGAAAGTCAGATGAGAGACCCCGACTGATACTCAGCCCCAGACTGGTCACGCCAGCACTGGTACCCACTATTAAGGAATATGGCCCAGGGCCCACCTTGGATTTTACCACAAATTGCCCATTTGCTCACACAGCAAAACAATCAGATTTTATGCAGCCAGCTCAAAACCTTAAACTTGGCTGCATGGCAGATCACCTAAGCATCCAGCCAGCTCCTCTTCCTCAAGCAGTTATGGATGTTATTCTGGAAGCTAGGAGGCCCAGCACCAGGAAGGCATACTCGGACAAATGGGAAAGGTTTTGCGCCTGGAACCAAGCCAAAGGCCAAAATACCTCACCTGCCTCAGATTCTACAGTATTTAACTGAGATGTTGCACAAAAGACTTTTTTTTTCTTCCATTAAAATCCACGCATCAGCTATTTCAGCCCACTACAACACGGATCCACCCTTATTCTCACACCCACTTCTAAGGCAGTTCCTCAGAGGTGCAAAAAACATTAGGCCCCCCAGGAGAGCACCTACACCAACATGGGACCTCAATTTTGTTCTGGAAAAACTTGCGCTACCTCCCTTTGAACCAGCTTTCTCTGCTGATCTAAAGTCTATATCATGAAAGACTGCCCTGCTGCTAGCAATAACTTCAGCCAGAAGAGTCTCAGAGCTGCAGGCACTAATGGCAGTGGATCCTTTCCTCATTTTCCATCAAGACAGAGTTTCTCTAGGAACTAATCCTTCCTTCATGCCTAAGGTGGTATCCAGTGTGGCTTTAAATCAAACCATCCACTTACCCACCTTCTTTCCAAATCCACAGAACAAAGGGGAAAGACTCCTGCATTCCTTGGACATTCACAGGCAACTTCGTTACTACTTGGATAAAACTAAGGTTTTCAGAAAATCTGACCAGCTCTTTGTATCCTATGCTACAGCTTCGCAAGGGAAGGCTATATCAAAACAGACCATTTCCAAATGGATAGGACATTGCATTTGTTTTTTCTATACCCATCATGGAAAACCAGTTCCTGCTACCATAAGGCCCCACTCTGCCAGGACAACAGCTACATCTACAGCCTTCCTCAGGGGGGTCCCAACCAAGGAGATTTTGGTAGCTGCAACTTGGAGTTCAGAACACACCTTCACCAAACACTACCACTTACCACTTTACTCTAAGACTAGAGCTGGCTTCGCCACTGCAGTTCTGCAGGGCCTTCTAGCCTCCGCTAACCCTCTTTGACTCCTCCTCCCATCCTTAGCTTTGGGATTCTACCCAAGTGTGATGACTGCAGCAGGGTAACACGATGAACATAGTACACTTTTGTAACTACCATAAATGTAGATGTTCGCGTGTACACCCTGCTGCAGTCCAGGTTACCCTCCCACAATCCCCTCTGATCTGACTAAATCTTTACAATACCTTCCTGATGTATTTGCTTATAGCTGGAGGGATGTTGTGTTCATGCTAAATTTCTTAAATTAGTACTAATTACTGATCACCTTTTTGGGGGCACCTGACATCTGGGTCAAGAAAAACTGAAGAAAATGGTGTTGGATGCATTATATATACTCCTGGCGCATTGACGTCAGGGAAGAAGCGGCAGCAACTGACGCCGGACCAAGACTTGGGTTATCTTGTCATCAGGCGGTCCCGCAGTCGGCCTGAATTCCAAAGTGTGATGACTGCAGCAGGGTGTACACTCGAACATCTACATTTATGGTAGGTACAAAACTGTACTTTCTTGACCTATCTTTGATTATGATCTCAGGAAGAAAGAATGAGGGCCCATGGTCACATCACGACAGTAATACCCTTTGCTTTGCCAGACTCCACATGTGGTAGATTCGTCTGTCTCTCAAGTTCAAGTGAACTCTGTATTGCCAGGTTCTGAACTTCCTATTTCTGTCCTGGACTTCATTAAGAAGGAAATTTTTACAGTGGATCAAACCAATTTCACTCAATCCAGGAGTGTCCTTTCTTGTTCCTCCTCTGTCAGGAACTTTAAACAGATGTACCCAACCTATCGTGGGCAGCGTGTTCTAAGAACATAAAGGTGTTTGGTAAGTCTCAAAAAGCACATTAATGTCAAGGAAATGTTGGCTGTCATTCTAGCACTTCAGTGTTGTATCCCATGCCCTCTCCAGATCTACCCAGACACCACTTCTGTTATGTGGTATATAAACAAGCAAGGAGGTACAAAGTATTATTGCCTCTGTACATTAGCCATGACAGTCTCTGTAAGCAGTTACATGCCTTACTGGAGAGGAATACAGTAGCAGACTCCTTGAGCAGATCTGGGATAGGCTGTTATAAATGAATGCTAAACAGAGAAGTCTTCCTGGACCTTGGTCCATCATTGGGGTACTTTGCAGATAGCTCTCCTCCACTCAGAACAGGCAACTCAGATTGCTCTGATCCAGTGTACTGTGCTCAGAAGCGTGAAAGACTGATGCCATATCTTTCACATAGAAGATGAAATTCCTCTATTCCTTTTCCTCCCCTCCCTCTGATCCCAAAGTCCTTCTCAAAATCAAGAAGGCCAAGCCCAATGTTTTGGCAACTTCCTTTCGTATCAAAAAACACCGATTTCTCCTAGCGACCGGACAGGGCAATCTTCACACATTACAGCACAGGATTGACCTACTCCAGCAACACAAGGGCTCTCCAATCTAAATCTTCAGACTGTAGGCTTAACCATCTAGTTAATAAGATTTTTATTCAGCTCAAGCACTGGTTTTCAGAGGCTCATAAGTAGTTGCTAAGATATTGATGTGTGAAAATAAGCTTTGCTCTGCATTCCAGTTAAGCTTTTAGCCCTTGTAATTTAAGTATGAATGACCCAGAGACAGGTAGAATATTTGATGTTAAGTTGTCTATCTCACCTTCGTTCTTGCTAGTTGGGATCAGAGCCGATCGTCGGCTCCGACTCGGCCATCTTCATTAGCTCGAGAGCTGTTCACTGGCTCTAGGCTACCCCTTATTCCATAATGCCTAGCGATAGCTACCAAGATCTCATTTGCCGCCTCAGCGGCGAGGTGTCGTTTTTCTGGCTCAGGCTTGTATAGAGTTTTTTGTGTAACTTTTTCACTAGAATTTAACTTTTCTAGTATTTTATTAGCAATAGTTTTGTTTCTGTGATAGATAGTTGTTTAGCTTATACTATCCCTCCTTTTTGTAGAACTCGTTTAACTTAGAGTGTTCTTCCCCACCTCTCCCCCCTTACTCTTCTTGTCAGATTAGCCGTTTAAGTTAGAGGCTTTCCTTCTGCTTTTTTGTTATAGGCTAGCCATTTAAATTAGAGGCTTTCCTATTGTCTTAAAAAAAAAAAAAAAAAAAAAAAACCTTTAGCTATAGTCTTTCTAGTAGGTGTGTTTTTTGTAGACTGTATATTGTGTTTTGTTATTGTTATAATTGCTTTTCTTTCTACAGTAAGATTGTTAAAGGAATCCAAGGTTTCTGGGTTCAAGAAGTGTGACTCATGCTGTCAGAAAATGTCTCTGACAGGTGGGCACACTTCTTGCGTCTGTTTAGGCGCTGTGCACCTGCAGGACTTTTGTTCTATTTGCCATGCCTTTAGTCCAAGAGTCCTGTAAGAATAAGCTAATTCTTAGGGGTGTTTTAAAACCCCAAGATTCACCGGCCAAGAACTCACAGCCTGTGAAATCCGTTAAATCCACTAAGCCGTCGGCTCCACGTCTGAGCAGTCTTCGGTTCAGGATTTACCTTCTACATCGGTTCAGGCTGGCACCGACAAGACAATCTCCCCGGAGTGTGCTGTCCCCTGAGTCAGCTCCACTATCAACCCCACCGGCTCCGTCCTTTGTAGTGCCTGTGCCAACCTCTGCTCCTCCTCCAGACCCTAAGCGTAGGGAACCTATGCTCCAGGACACCCCATTGGATGTTTCCTCCTCTTCTGAGGCCTCTCCTGATCACTCAGAAGAGCCCCCTCTGAAGAAAAAGTGTAAGAGAAAGTACATTGACCCCCCCCCCCCCCGAGTCTGTCACTTCTGATACAGACTTAGATGATTCGGAAGGGTCCCTGAGATCCCCCTCTGAAGATGTTTCCGTCTCGGACATCCTATAAATGCTTAAGCAGAGGGGGAACTGGAATCCCCTAGCCCCTTCTGAGGATGAGTCTGTATTTCTGGATGCCTTCAGTTCATGACCCTCCACCTCCTGGGTGTCTCAGCCTTTCGATCCACTTATGACAGTGGTGGCTCGAAAGGCTTGGTCAGCTCCGGATACAGTGGCACCAACTCAGAGGAGACCTAGTAAATTCATTACAGCACCCCAGGATAAGCAGTTCCTTTCGAAAGGTGTCCCTGTTGATGCTATGGTGGTAGCAGCAGCCACCAAAAAAGAGTTAGCAGAGACCTCTTGGTCTGTCCATCCCCCTAACAAGGAGTCTAGGACGATGGACAGATATGGGAAGTGAATGTTCGCTTCTGCGACCTTTTCTGTGAGGTCATTGAACTACCTGTGTCATTTTGCCCGACTTCAAAGGGATCTCCTTAAAGAGCTCAGAGATACCCTCCAAGATACAACAGCTGAGGGAACACAAGCCAAAGTAGCTTCCCATCTAGTGACGCTTAATTCTGTTAACTCCTCCATGAGGCTCATTTCCTATGCAGCTGATGGGGCGAGTAGAGCCGCTGGTACCAGGTTGGCCCTTAGGAGGCATGCCTGGATGCGGCTGTGTAACTTTGCGGAACCCTTTCGAGCATCCTTCACCAACACTCCCTTTGATGGTTCCTTTCTTTTTGGACCACAGGTGAAATACACTTTGACTAGGTGTGAGCAAGAAGGCAAGACTCTTTCTGCCATGGGAGTCCATTTTTCCACTCCCTCTAGACCTTACCCCAAGGGTCAGAAGAGTGGGAAGATGTGGTTCCGTAAATCTCAGGGAGCCTTGCCTGACACACGCAGTGATTGTTCCTCCAGAGGCAGGGGGGAAACGATAAGAATAGACGCCGCCTTTGTGACAGAGGGGGTCCGCAGAAACAGGGCAACAGAGAATCCTTCTCTGATAAGCCCTTCCAGCATCCCTGAGGGGTTGCCCGGCTGCTTAATTCTGGAGGCAGTCGGAGGAAGACTTTCGCTGTACCCAAAAGCATGGCAAAGTTTAACAAGACAGATGGGTATGGTCCGTTATATCCGGAGGTTACAAAATTCCCTTCCATCAACCCCCTTTACAGTCAAGGAAGACCCTTCCAGATGTTCCACCCAATCTGAAGGAGCAAGCAGTAATAGAAGTTTCAAAACTGCTAGAAAGAAGAGCCATCCAGGAAGTCCCGGCAGACCAGCACGGATCCAGAACTTACTCAAGGTCCTTTTTAGTACCAAAAAAGATGGGAATGGAGACCGATTCTGGATCTCAGCAGACTAAACAGGTCTGTGCAAACAACAAAGTTTCGGATGGTCACGCTACAGTCCAATGTTCGTGTTTCACTGTTGCAGTCATTACACTTGGGTTATCCTGCTGGCAGGCTACCCGCAGTCGGCCTGAATTCCAAAGTCCTGATCTGGCATCTGTTGCTGTCGCCTCTTCCCTGACGTCAGTGCGCCAAGGGTATAAAAGGTGCAGCCAATGCCATTTTCTTCAGTTTTTCTTGCCACGCGGTGCCCGAAGCAAAAGCAGTTCGCAAGTGCCGGTCGGCCGACTCCTGAGATTTCCAAATTTGAATTTCAGATCCAAAGTCTTCAGTAAAGCTAAGTACCCCGTTGAGGAAACTTTTTCTTGCTCCAGACCGATGTCAGTAAAAGTTAACAATTGTATTTCTTGTGGGAAGCAAATACCTCATAAGGATTTTCATTCTTACTGTATTCC
The DNA here is from genome assembly GCF_019279795.1 of Protopterus annectens. NCBI lineage: Eukaryota > Metazoa > Chordata > Ceratodontiformes > Protopteridae > Protopterus > Protopterus annectens. The sequence continues at coordinate 1,031,535,640 of NC_056733.1, forward strand.
TTGCCTAGGCCCTGACCACGACATTGCTAGTTGTTGGTTTTGTGCTAGATTTAACCAACGCACTATTAAGTGTCGGTACGATTTTGCTTTCCATTACTTTGGCCGAAGGTTTAACTGTATAATGCCGTTGGAACAGCCGACTACCGGAGTTCATAAAAAGCACAAGGAGAAAGAAAAGGACAGGCATCTGAGGTCCAAAACTGACAACGAAGCCTCTTCTAGGACAGTCGCCGGTTCTCAGTGAGGTGCTTTCGCAGCCCCTGACACCCGCTACCTCAGAGCCACAGGCCACCTCCGACTCCCACGTGGAGACAACTAGGCCTCTGGAAACTCTAGGTATTGGGCCTACGGAAAACTACTCCCTCAGATGGGTCCAGAGCCGCTGAGCAGGCATCGGCTTCTGAGGGTGTTTTCAGACCTACACAGCTTTCTATCAAGACCACTTCAGCAACCAAGACAGTCTAAAACACCTTTAAATACAAAGAAACACGTACAACATTCTCCAGGACAGTCATCTATGCCTAAGATACAGATGCTTAAAATGGCTGAGGACCTAATTACTTTGATCAGGGGTTCCCATCTTCCTCCTGATAAAAGGCCTAGGCAAAACACTGACTATGATTCCTGTGATCCAGATGTTCATCGTGCATACAGCTGCAGTCATAACAGATGGCTTCTCCTGCCGTCAGGCGGGTCCTCGGTCGGCCGAATTCCAAAGTCTAGGTCCGGCGTCGGTTGTCGTCACTTCTTCCCTGACGTCAGTGCGACAGGGGTATAAAAGAACCAGCCAATGCCATTTTCTTCAGTCTTTCTTGCCGTGCGGTGCCCGAAGGAGAAGCAGTTCGCAAGTGCCGGTTGGCCAGCTCCTGAAATTATGAAAATTTTACAACCGAAGTCTTCTTGAAAGCTAAGTACCCCGTTGGGGAAACTTTTCTTGCCTCAGACCGATGTCAGACAAAGTTAATAATTGTATTTCATGTGGGAAGCAAATACCGCATAAGGATTTTCATTCCCTCTGCATTCCTTGCTTAGGCCCAGACCACGACGTCTCGGTCTGTCATTTTTGTGCTACATTCAACAAACGCACCATTAAGTGTTGGGCGGAGTTCGCCCAGCACTATTTTGGCAAAAAATTTAACTATATTATGTCGTCGGATACTCCGACTCCAGTTTTGAGTAAAAAATGCAAAGATAAGGACCGACACACGAGGTGAAACTCAAAATGTAGACGGGTCTGCCTCCTCTCAAGATGTCTTCAGACCTTCCTCTTCTTTTTCCATCAAGGCTTTCACTAAGTCTAAAGCAGCCATGCATTCTAAGAGACCAGCTACACAGGGCTCTTCTCCAGGCCCCATGCCCAAAAAACAGATGCTTAAAATGGCTGAGGATTTAATTACTCTTATCAGGGGTTCTCAACCCTCCCCGGACAAAAGGCCCAGAGTGGAGGAAGAATCCCCCTCCTCTGACCAGGCCTCCATTATATCAGAGCACTCTGATGAACAGGAACATTCTTACTCCCCTTTTGAAGATTCTGATGCAGAGGAGTCCATTCCCTCTGCCCCCCCCCCCCCCCAAGGATTACTCATTTGGGGAAACCTTACATACCTTAAGAGAACACTTCCACTGGGAAGGCCAAGAGTATTCAGATTCCAAGAAAAGGCTTAGGGATTTTCTCTTGCTACCTCAGCACAGGCCTCTGGCTATACCTCCTGTCTTAGACATACTAGATGATGTGTATTCGGAGGCCTGCCTTAACCCGGATTCTTTACCTCCAGCCCCAGTCAAGCCTGACAGGTACTACCAGGTTCCTGACTCACACCAATTTCTATACAAAAGCCATACGTCTGACCCAGAAACCATCTCACAGGGCCCCAAGGGAATTAAGGCCTCCACTGCTAAAAATCTATTACCTTCTGAGAGAGATTCCAGATCTTTAGAAAGGTGGGGAAAAAAGCTATACACCACGGCAACCTTCACCATGGGGGCATTAAACTGCCAGTTTCATATGTTAAAGTACCAGCAGTTTGTTATCACAGTTGAGAAGCAAAATGTCACAATCTGAACAACTAGACTTGAAGGGGTTGCAGGATTTAATGCATAGTGCAGAACAAGTGGGTAAACATACCTTGCAATGTGGTTTTGATGCTCTAGAGGCCTCTTGTAGAGCTGCTGTTACAGGATCAGTCATACGTAGACATGCCTGGCTCAAGGAGCAAACCTTACCAGATCATGTCAAAGCTAAATTACTAGATGCCCCTCTACAAAAGGATGTATTATTTGGTGTTAAAGCTGAGGAGGTATTAAAGAAAATGGAAGAAAAAGCTAAATCAATGCAAACAGTGAAAGATTTTCTACAGGTACAGCCTCCACGTTTCAGTAGAAATTGGCCTTCCAAAAATTGGTCCGGTCCAGCCACGGACAGACCCCAAAGAGGTAGATACAGGCGCCCGAGGGGCAGAGGGCAATCTCAAGGATCGTTTAGAGGCAGACAATGGCAAACTCCTACACAAAGAGGTGGTGAGGATAGTTCGCAGCCATTCAGAAAGCAAGCCCAAGGACTTTCCCCTTTGCATGCCAAGCAATGCTCAAATGGCAGCACCCTTAGGCGGAAAACTGGCATTATTTTCGAAAAATTGGCATATTGTCACAAAAGACAAATGGATCCTGGACATTATAAACAGAGGCTTCAGATTCCATTTTCACACCCTTCCAAAAATGAGAGGCATGCCAAACCTGCCACACAATCAAAGGGTAGAGGCACAAAGACAAATTTCAGATCTCATAGACATGAAAGCTATTCAAGCGGTACCTACTCAAGAACAAGGTCAAGGTTTTTATTCCAGACTATTCCTGGTACCAAGGAAGGGAAAAGATTGGAGACCTATTTTGGACGTATCCATCCTAAACACATTTTTACTTGTACCAAAATTCAAGATGCTCACATTACAGCAACTTCTTCCCATGCTGGGCAAGGAGTCTTGGCTGGTAACATTGGACCTCAAGGAGGCATACCTGCATGTCCCATTCAGACAAAATTGCAGAAGATACCTCAGATTTCTTGCAGGTTCAACCCATTATCAATTCTCTGCATTTCCCTTTGGCTTATCTACTGCGCCCAGAGTATTCACGAAATGCCTGGCATCAGTAATTGCCTACTGCAAACTTCAAGGGATACAAATATACCCATATTTGGACGACTGCCTGATCCAAGCGGACAGCAAGCACATACTTCTGAAACATCTGGCTTTTGTAATAATGTTGTTGAATTCTCTGGGATACACAGTCAACAAAAAGAAATCAAGGCTAATACCCTCTCAGAAAATAATTTTCCTGGGTGCCAACTTGGACACAAACACCCAGATGGCCTACCTCACGCCAGAGAAACAGGGGCAACTAACTCAATACTTCAGAAAACTAGCAAATTTCACCAGGCTGACTGCAAGGAAAATCCTGCAGGCTCTGGGATTCATGGCATCTTGCATCCTACTAATCCCATGTGCAAAGCTGCATATGAGAAAACTTCAATGGTACCTGAAAAGCCTATGGTCTCAACACAGCCACAGTTTGGAAGCAATAATACCACTAATTCTGTGTCTTCAAAAGGAATTTCTGTGGTGGGCTCAAGCATGCCAAACAAACACAGGTCTCCCATTCTGCAAGCCTCAAGCAAATCAAGTCATCACAACAGACGCCTCGGACTACGCCTGGGGGGTGCACATGACAGATCGGTGCATTCAGGGCAAATGGTCCCAAAAAGAAAAGCACCTTCACATCAATCAAAAGGAAATGCTAGCAATAATAAAGGCTATTATAGCTTTCAAAGAACTTCTGCATCCAGGTCAACTTTTGATAAGGACAGACAACACCACAGTAATGTGGTACATAAACAGGGAGGAACCCATTCATACACCCTATGCAGGCTGGCCATGTCACTTTGGAACATGGCTCTGGAATTACAAATCTAACTCCAAGCGCAGTACTTGCCAGGCAAGGAAAACACACTGGCAGACAACCTAAGCAGAAATATGACAGATCCACACGAATGGAAGTTGCATCCTCGAGTTTTTACAGAGATAATACAAGCATGGGGAAGGCCAGACATAGATCTCTTTGCCTCCCACAAAAATCACCAATTGACAAAATTCTGCTCAAGGACTTTTCATCCACAGGCCTGGAGAGTGGACGCTCTCTCTTTCAGTTGGACAGCAATGACAGTTTATGCCTTTCCGCCTCTTCCTCTGCAGCCCAAAGTTCTATTAAAAACCAGAGCAGACAGACCAAAGATGATTCTCTCTGCTCCAGACTGGCCAAGACAGCACTGGTATCCACTCCTGAGGACCCTGACGCATTCCCCACCATGGACCCTACCTCTAACGCCTCTTCTTCTGACTCAGCACAGCTTCAAAACTCTTCAGTCAGCTGAAAACACTCAATCTGGCCGCATGGAAGATTCCTTAACATCACAATAGACCCTACTCTCCAAGGAGGTGCAAGATGTCATTTTGGAGGCCAGAAGGCCGTCTACTAGAAAAGCTTACTCCGCAAAATGGAAACTGTTTTGTGCCTGGAATGAGAAAAAGGGCCAGAATCCTGGAAAACTGAATTTACCTCAAATATTACAGTATCTAGCTGAGCTGCTAAGCAGTGGACTTTTATTTTCCTCCATCAAAATCCATGCCTCAGCCATTTCTGCAGAATACAACACTGATCCACCTTTATTCTCTCACCCCTTCTTAAGACAGTTCCTCAGAGGGGTTAAGAATATAAAACCCCCAAGGAAACAACCAATACCTGCTTGGGACCTCAATTTCATTCTAGAAAAGCTGACCTTGCCTCCTTTTGAGCCAACTGCCTCAACAGATTTGCAATATTTGTCCTGGAAAAAAGCTTTCCTTCTGGCTATCACCTCAGCTCGCAGGGTATCGGAACTACAAGCCCTCATGGCTGTGCAGCCTTTTATCATCTTCCATCAGGACAGAGTTTCCTTATGAACCAACCCGTCCTTTATGCCAAAGGTGGTATCCAGGGTAGCTTTGAATCAGGCTATCCACTTGCCTACCTTTTACCCTAATCCTCAAAACACAGGGGAGAGACTACTACATTCCTTGGACATACACAGACAGCTGCGATATTATTTGGACAGAACAAAGCCTTTCAGAAAAATAGAACAGCTCTTTGTGTCCTATGCTATCGGAGCTCAAGGGAAGCCAATTTCCAAACAGACATTCTCAAAATGGATAGCCCACTGCATTCGCTTTTGTTACTCTTTCCATGGTAAAACTGTACCTGCAGGCATCAGATCTCACTCCACAAGGGCCACAGCTACCTCTGCAGCTTTCCTCGGAGGAGTTCCTACCAAAGATATTTTGGAAGCAGCCACTTGGAGTTCTGTGCATACCTTCTCCAAGCACTACCACCTACCATTATACTCCAAAACTAGAGCAGGCTTTGCTACTGCAGTCTTGCAGGGCATCCTGGCTCCTCCTAGTTCCACTTAGTGCCTACCCACCCCTCTCTTAGCTTTGGGATTCTACCCATCTGTTATGAATGCAGCTGTATGCACGATGAACATAGTACAGTTTTGTACCTACCATAAATGTAGATGTTAGAGTGCTAATACAGCTGCAGTCCAGGTTTCCCTCCCTCCTTCCTCTCTTGGGACAGGCCTATTAGCTAACACCTCCTCATACAACCTGATTGGGGTATTCATTTATGGTGTATTTGCTTGCAACTACTGTATTTTGATTATATTGCATTGCTTTATTACATAAATTTATGTATCCCCTTCCTTCTGGGGGCACCTGACATCTGGGGCAAGAAAAACTGAAGAAAATGGCGTCGGCTGGTTCTTTTATACCCCTGTCGCACTGACGTCCGGGAAGAAGCGACGACCGACGCCGGACCTAGACTTTGGAATTCGCCCGACCGAGGACCCGCCTGATGGCAGGAGAACCCATCTGTTATGACTGCAGCTGTATTAGCACTCGAACATCTACATTTATGGTAGGTACAAAACTGTACTTTTCTATTTCATCTGATTCCTCTTCAGAATGGGGATATTCTCTTCCTCCCTTTGAGGACTCTGATGCTGAAGAATCTATCCCTTCAGCCTCTCCTCCTGAGGACTATTCTTTTGGGGAAACCCTGCACACCATGAGGTAGCATTTCCACTGGGAGAGCCAAGATTATTCAGAATCCAAGAAAAGGATCAGAGACTTTCTTTTATTGCCTCCACACTGACCTCTTGCTATTCCTCCTGTGCTAGACATTGTAGATGTGTTTTCTGAGTCCAGTCTGTCTCCTGATGTTCGTGTTTCACTGTTACAGTCATTATACTTGGGTTATCCTGCTGGCAGGCTACCCGCAGTCGGCCTGAATTCCAACGTCCTGGTCCAGCGTCGGTTGCTGTTGCTTCTTTCCTGACGTCAATGCGCCAGGGGTTTAGAAGATGCAGCTGATGCCATTTTCTAAAGTCTTTCTTGCCGTGCGGTGCCTGTAACCAAAGCAGTTAGCAAGTGCTGGTCGGCCGACTCCTGAGATTTTCGAAATTGAATTACAGAACCGAAGTCTTCAATAAAGCTAAGTACCCCATTGGGGAAACTTTTTCTTGCTCCAGACCGATGTCAGTAAAAGTTAACAATTGTATTTCTTGTGGGAAGCAAATACTTCATAAGGATTTTCACTCTTACTGTATTCCTTGCCTAAGTCCTGACCACGAAGTTGCTAGTTGTCGGTTTTGTGCTAGATTCAACCAACACACTATTAAGCGTCTGTTTGATTTTGCTTTACATTACTTTGGCCGAAGGTTTAACTACATAATGCCATTGGAACAACTGACGACCAGAATTCATAAAAAACGTAAAGACAAAGAAAAGGACAGGCATCCGAGGTCCAAAACTGACGACAAAGCCTCTTCTAGGCCAGTCGCCGGTTATCAGTGAGGAGCTTTCGAAGCCTCTGATACTCACTACCTCAGAGCCACAGGCTGCCTCCGTCTCCCACATGGAGACAACTAGGCCTCTGGAAACTCAAGGTATTGGGCCTATGGAAACTATTCCCTCAGATGTGTCCCTAGCCGCTGAGCAGGCATCGGCGTCTGAGGGTGTTTTCAGACCTATACAGCTTACTATCAAGTCCACTTCAGCAGCCAAGGCAAAGTCTAAAGCACCATTAAAGACAAAGAAACAAGTTCAGCATTCTCCTGGACAATCATCCATGCCAAAGAAACAGATGCTTAAAATGGTCAAGGACCTAATTACTTTGATCAGGGGTTCCCATCCCACTCCTGATAAAAGGCCTAGGCAAGACACTGACTAAGACTCCTCTGGCCAGGTTTCTGTTTCCTCTCATTCCTCTTCAGAACAGGGATATTGTCTTCCTCCCTATGAGGACTCTGATGCTGTAGAATCTATCCCTTCAGCCTCTCCTCCTGAGGATTACTCTTTTGGGGAAACCTTGCATATCATGAGGGAGCATTTCCATTGGGAGAGCCAGGATTATTCTGAATCCAAGAAAAGGCTCTGAGACTTTCTTTTATTGCCTCAGCACATGCCCCTGGCTATCCCCCTTGTGCTAGATATTGTTGTTTTTTCTGAATCCAGGTTGTCTCCTGATTCTTTACCCCCTGCACCAGTCAAGCCAGATAGGTACTACAGGGTCCTAGACTCTCATAAATTTCTTTATAAAAACCCTGCTGCTGACCCAGAAACAATTTCACAGGGTCCCAAAGGGGTCAAGGCTTCTACTGCAAAAAACCCTATTCAGTCTAATAGGGATTCTAGAGCACTGGATAGATGGGGGAAGAAAGTTTTCACCTCTGCTACTTTAGCTGTAAGGGCTTTAAACTGCCAGTTTCACATGCTTAAATATCAACAATACCTAATGTCTTTGCTAAAACAGAAAATGCTTACAAGCTCAGAATGTACTGACTGTAAGGAAATGCAGGATTTATTGCATGCAGCTGAACAAGTGGGAAAGCATACTATGCAATGTGGTTTTAATTCATTAGAGGCTTCTTGCAGAGCCGCAGTTACAGGTTCTGTCATTCGAAGGCATGCTTGGTTAAAAGAACAAAGTTTACCTGATCATGTTAAAGCAGAATTATTGGATGCTGCACTACAGCATGATACTTGTTTGGTGTTAAGGCAGAAGAGGCATTAAAGATAATGGAAGATAAAGCAAAATCAATGTAGACAGTAAAGGATTTCTTGCAGGTTCAGCCACCTAGATTTAGCAAAAATTGACCTTCTAAAAATTATTCCTTTCCAGTGTCAGGCCACAAAGAGGCAGATGCAGATGCCCAAGAGGCAGATCTCAGCCCCAAGGCTCATACAGACTTGGACAATGGGGTGCTTCAGCCCCCAAAGGCGGAGAAGACAAATCACAACCTTATAGGAAACAGTCCCAATGACTTCCTTCTACAAATGCCAAGCAGTTACTTTTGGCAGCACCCTTAGGGGGGAAGGCTAGCACTTTTCGCACAAAATTGGCACATGATCACCCAGCACAAATGGGTACTGACTATTGTTTCTCAGGGTTGCAGGTTCCACTTTCACACCCTTCCTAGGTTAAAAGGTATGCCAGACCTGCCACAAAATCAATGGGCAGAGGCAGAAAAACAAATTTCTACTCTCATGGATATGAGAGCTATTCAAAAAGTACCACAGCAAGAACAGGGACAAGGGTTTTACTCAGGACTTTTCTTGGTACCCAGAAAGGACAAAGCCTGGAGACCAATACTGGACCTGTCAATTCTAAACACTTTCCTGGATGTTCCAAAATTCAGAATGTTGACACTGCAGCAACTTCTACCCATGCTGGGCAAGAAGGCTTGGCTAGTTATTTTGGACCTCAAGGAGGCATACTTGCATGTTCCAGTCAGACAATCTTGCAGAAGATACCTCAGATTCATAGCTGGCTCAATGCATTACCAATTCTCTGCACTGCCCTTTGGCTTATCTACTGCGCCCAGGGTCTTCACAAAATGCCTGGCACCAGTAATTGCATTTTGCAGACAAAAAGGAATTCACATATATCCCTACTTGGACGACTGCCTTATTCAAGCAGAGAGCAAGGATATTCTACTAAAGCATCTGGCGTTTGTAACAAGATTATTAATTTGCTTAGGGTATACGGTAAACGAAAAGAAATCAAAACTAGTGCCCTCAAGAGATAATATTCCTGGGTGGAAGCTTAAATACAACTGCCCAGATGGCTTATCTCATGCCAGACAAGCAAAGGCAACTGACTCATTACTTTCAAATGATGGCAACAAAGACCCAGCTACCTGCAAGAAAAGTTCTGCAGGCTTTGGGCTTCATGGCATCCTGCATTCTACTAATTCCATATGCAAGACTGCATATGAGGAAACTACAATGGTATCTAAAAAGTGTTTGGAATCAACATTGCCACAGCCAGGAAAGAATAATAACTCTTATTACCTGCCTATAACAGGAGTTTCGATGGTGAGCACTGGCCTGGCACCACAACAAGGGACAGCCTTTCACTTTATACCCACAGCCAGGCAGACACTAACAACAGATGCATCGGATTATGCCTGGGGGGGCACACTTGGCAGGAAAATGTATTCAGGGCATGTGGCCCGTGGAACAAATGCATCTTCACATCAATCAAAAAGAGATGCTAGCTGTACAGAATGCACTGACAGCCTTCAAGGATCTTCTACATCCAGGACAACTATTACTAAAAACAGACAATACCACAGTTATGTGGTAGATAAACAAGCAAGGGGGCACACATTCCTACCCCCTCTGCAGGCAAGCCATGACTTTGTGGAACACAGCACTGACCTATCAATTACATCTACAGGCACGATTCCTGCCAGGAAAAAAAAATACCCTGGCAGACGAACTAAGCAGAAACCTCATGGATCCTCATGAGTGGAAACTAAATCCACAGGTCTTTAGCATGATAAGGAAATGGAGATGCCCAGATATAGATCTTTTTGCCTCCCCTCACAACTGCCAACTACAGAGATATTCTGCGCAAGGACTTAACACGCTCTAGCATGGAAAGTGGATGCTCTATCATTCAGCTGGAAAACCCTAACAGTTTATGCCTTTCCCACCACTACCTCTCCTTCCCAAGGTGCTCCTAAAAGTCAGACAGGAGAAGCCAAAAATGATCCTGATTGCCCACGCCAGCACTGGTACCCAATCCTAAAGAGCTTGTCTCATGGTCTGGCCTGGACTTTACCTCAAATTCCTCATCTTCTGACTCAACAAAACAATCAGATTCTGCACTGTCAGCTCAGAACCTTAAATCTGGCTGCATGGAAGAAACTGAGATGCCTCATAAAATCCTCCAAAGCTAGTTACGAAAATAAAATTGCCAAAGATTCCAAAGACAACCACAAAGCATTCTATAACTGTCAAGAATCTAAATGGCAATGCTCAGATTTGCTCTGAGCTAAAACAGAATGGCATTAACTATACTGATCCGAAGGATATTGCCAATATGTTGGCAGATCGATTCAGTGCCAACTTCACCCCCCTCTCACCCCCTAAATGGCCCATCTGAATACCGGAAGATTGCCAAATTCCAGTAGTAACGGCCACACAGGTACAAAACGCACTCTCTAAAGCCAAGAATACAGCATCCATGGGACCAGATGACATCCCGGGCTGTGTACTACATGAACTACAATATGAACTGGCACCTCACCCAAGTGTCATGTTTAATCATAGCCTCACCTCAGGTTTCGTGCCCACTGAGTGGCGCAAAGCTACAGTTATCCCAATCCACAAGGGGGGATCCACCTTGGATCCCGGAAGCTACCGCCCAATCAGTCTGACAAGCCTTATCTGCAAGGCCATGGAGCGTATTATCATGGAACTTATAAACAAAGACATTGGCAACCTTCAAACACTGGACCCCACCCAGTTTGGGTTTGTGAAGGGCCGATCTTGTCTCCTGAACCTGATTGACTTCTTTCAATCAGTCTCCAGAGCCATGGACAAGGGTAAGGTGGTCCACACAGCCTATCTAGACCTTGCCAAGGCCTTTGACACCATCCCCCACTCTGGAATCATAGATAAATTTACTAAGTTGGACATTAATCCCTATGTCACCCAATGGGTTGCTAAATGGCTTACTGATAGAACCCACACTGTAAAAATAGCTGACTCCAAATCCAGCTCCAGACAAGTGACAAGTGGAGTACCTCAGGGTTCAGTCCTGGGGCCGCTCTTGTTTGGCATCTACTTCTCTGAAGTACAGGTCAACACTAAGGGACTCTGGCTAACAAAGTTTGCAGATGACTGCAAACTGGGAGCCATCATTGAATCCCCAAATGATGTGGATACTCTACAAAAGGGCCTTACAGAGACAGATGCTTGGTGCCAGAGCCATGGGCTCAAGCTCAATGCCAAGAAATGTATTGATGTAATGTGATCCTATCTCGCCTACATTCTGTAATGATGGGTTCGGAGCCGATCCTCGGCTCCGACTCGGCACGCTATACTATAGAACGAAGTCTCGTATTGGCTGAGCTATCCCACATCCCAGGATGCACCACCACTGCTTCCCCAGATCTCGTTTGCCGCTTCTACAGCAAAGACGTGGTCTCGGACTTGGCTGAACTAAGTGCTTATTACTTAAAAATTTCTGTCAGAAATTTTTTCTAATCTACCCAAAAGCTGTTTTAACAGCTATTCGTTGTTGTGTGACTGTGAGATTTGAGTTCTTTTGTGGTAAAATTGTCTTAATTTGAGGGAAAGGATCCCGTTTAAGTTAGGGGCCTTGCCCTCGCGCGTTGTTGAAGCTTTTTAGTGTGAGTTTTTCTGTGTTATAGTTGTCTAGATTTGGGTCAAGTGACCCCGTTTAAGTTAGAGGGGGCCTTGTCCTCAGTTTACGTACTACTTTAAGCTATTTTTTTATTGGTGTATTTAAAAGTATATTTCTGTGATAGTGATTTGTGTGTCAACATGTTGAAAGAGTACAGACCATCAGGATTCAAAAAATGCTCTAAATGCAGTTACAAAATGTCCATTACGGACGATCACTCTCTGTGCGTTTATTGTTTAGGCCCTAAGCATCTTCAAGAGTCTCGCAGCGTTTGTCACGCTTTTTCCTCCCGTGTCCTCCGAGAGGAAAAATAAATTGATTTTAAAAGGGCTTATCACCCCTTCCTTTGAGAAGGCTTTATCTTCTTCCTCTTCACCTTCAAAGAAGAAATCGTCGGCTCCAACCAGCCCGTCTGAACCGGCTACGAAGAAATCTCGGCAGGCTTCTCTGTCGGCTCCATGGACTTCGGAGCCGAGGGCGGAACGGTCTGCCTTGATGCCTCCAGCCTCGACTCCTCTGGCTTCGGAGCCGATGGCTAGAGCTTCAAGAGGCGGGTCACCTTAATCGGCTCCACTGTCTTCGGAGCCGATGAGAGTTGCCCGCTCAGACTCTTCCCCTTCGGTGCCGAAGTCCACTTCGGCTCTGAGGGAAATTGCAATGGTTGTGGAGTCTCCCTCGGCACCGATATTTATCGAGACTATTCGGAGCCGGTCCCAAAGTCCTTCGGAACCGGTGGATAAGTCGACTCGAACTCGTTCGATCTCTTCTAGGTCTTTGAGAATGTCAGATTCGGACATAGACAGGGTGCTTCAAAGGCTGTTTCAGTCTCCGGTCTTTCAAAAGTTGGTTTCAGCTCCAGCCCAGTCGGCTCCGGAGCCGGTTGCCCACCCTGTTGTCTTGGTTCCTCCTCCAACAGCCTCTGCACCGTTGGCGTCGGTGCTGGTGGAGCCGGTGGAGGTTTTCGGGTCGGCTCCGACCCTTACTCCAACCCCGCCCTTCGGGTCGGAGTTCGGTACACGGACCTCCTCTGTTGGTCCCGGGGTTGACGCTTCGGGACCGATGCTTTCGGTTCCGAGCCTCCCTCTCGGTGCGTCGGCTGCGGGAGTACTGTCTGCTGTTGTGGCCTCGGGGGTTGGACCTTCCCAGGACTCTGGGGGTCTCGCCTTCAGGGCCATGAGGAGTGCTTTGGCCAAATCTTCTTTGGCTACCTCCACCGTCTCACCGTCATCTTCCCTTGGCATGGAGACTGGTTCCTTTGTAGTCCCCCTGTCTTAAGACAGCAGAGCCCTGAGGCCACCCCAATCGGGGGTTCCCTCCTTCCTGAAGGTCCCTCAGAAGCATCTTAGGAGGAACCTCCGAGGAAGAGACAGTGCAAGAGGAAGCACGTCGACTCCCCTGACAAGTCTCTCACCTCGGACACCGATCTCGATGATGCGGAGGGGTCCCCCAAGTCGTCCTCGGATGATGTCTCCTTTGCGGACATTTTGGAGATCCTGAAGCAACGAGGCGGCTGGCAGTCCAAACCCCCTTCCGCTGAGGAGTCTGTATTCTTCAAGGCCTTCGGGGCTCAGCCCTCCGCCTCCTGGATGTCTCTGCCCTTCGATGAGCTTCTGGATTTGATCTCTCGAAGGGCGTGGGAACACCCGGATTCTGTGGAACCGGTGCCAGCTCGCCCCAATAAGTTTCTCTCAGCCCCCCCTAAAAAGGATTTTCTCTCCAAAGGTGTGGCTGTAGATGCCCTGGTGGTGGCATTTGCTACCCAACAAGATGTGGCAGAGGCTTCAACGTCCGTCCATCCTCCTAATAAAGAGTCTAGGAGCATGGATCGGTACGGGAAGCGCACCCTTACTTTCAGCAACCTTTACTTTAAGGTCTCTGAATTATTTGACGCACTTCACCCAGACTTCAGAGGGATCTGGTCAAGGAACTTTCAGATACCCTCTCTGGTAACTTACCTGAGCAGTTGGCCCAGACGGTTAACTCTCAGCTGGCTACCCTATCATCGTTATCGAACTCGTCCATGAGGCTCATTTCATATGCAGCCGAGGGGGCGAGCAGAGTGGCGGGAACAGGCGTTGCTCTACGGAGACAAGCCTGGCTCCGCCTGTGTCATGTTGTGGAGGCCTTTAAGTCTTCCTTTGCCGACGCTCCCTTTGATGGGTCCTCTCTGTTTGGACCCAAGGTAAAGGACACCTTGACTCGCTGTGAACAAGAGGGTAAGACTTTAACTGCCGTAGGGGCACGGTTTTCCACTCCCTTCAGGCCTTATCCCAAGGCTAGAAGAGGGGGGGAAATGTGGTTCCGTAAATCTCAAAAGCCTTGCTCTTCGCAGCAGAGCGATTTCCCCCTTCTAGAGGCAGAGGAGGGGGAAATTTTTCAAGAAGACGCCATCCCAGAGGCGGCGGAGGCCCCCGCAACACTGGAGACCGTGAGTCCTTTCGTTGCTCCTCAACCTTCCAGCATCCCTGAAGGATTGCCCGACTGTGCAGCTCCAGAGCCAGTCGGGGGTCGTTTTTCGAAGCACCTAAAGGCCTGGGAGAGTATCACTCAGGACCGATGGGTGCTCCGAATCATCGCCGGAGGTTACATCATCCCTTTTTCTCAACCCCCACCTCCATCCCACAAAATCCCGGACCCGCCACCCTGACAACGGGATCTTGCAGCCAATGAAATATCAAAGCTGCTTCAAAAAGGAGTCATCCAACCTGTCCCCGCAGGCCAGACCGGATTAGGGACTTACTCAAGATTCTTTTTGGTGCCAAAAAAGACCGGGGACTTGAGGCCCATTTTGGATCTCAGCAAGCTAAATCGATCAGTGAAAAAGTCCAAGTTCCGGATGGTCACCTTGCAATCCATTCTCCCGCTACTGGAGAAAGGTGTTTGGATGTGCTCCATAGATCTCAAGGACGCCTATTATCGCATCCTGATAGATCAGGCGTCCAGGAGACACTTGCGCTTCAGCCTGGGAGACAGTCATTTCCAGTTCCGTGCACTGCCCTTTGGTCTCACCACAGCCCCCAGGGTGTTCAAATGTTTGGCGGTGGTGACTGCTCACCTGAGAAGTCTAGGATTCCATGTGTTTCCATACCTAGACGACTGGCTCCTAACTGCCACCTCCAGGCGTCTACTCTTGCAGAATCTAGCAGCCACTATATCTCTAGGCAACTCCCTAGGAATCACCTTCAACTGGGCAAAGTCCGTGTTGCTGCCATCTCAGCGCATTCGGTTCATCGGAGCAGAGATAGACTCAAAGCAAATGCGAGTCTATCTTCCTGCAGAGAGGATAGAAACACTACAGTCTCAAGTTCGAGCTTTGCTCCTCAGACGTCGAGCCCCAGCGAGGATGGTCCTACAACTGTTTGGTTCCATGTCGGCCACCGTTCTCCTAGTCCCCTTAGCAAGGTTACATATGAGGATTCTCCAGTGGCTCCTGTCAGTCCAGTGGTCTTATCAGGAGCTCCCACTCTGTCACCACATTCTGATCACAGTGACGTGCAAACAGGACCTTCGTTGGTGGCTTCTTTCCTCCAACCTGGATCAGGGGTGACCCTTCGTTCCACCACCCCCAGTGGCCACATTGACTACGGACGCCTCCCAGACGGGGTGGGGGGGACATTACCTGGGCAGGTCAGTCCAAGGCAAGTGGCACTCCGACGAGAGTCTCCTCCACATCAACATACTGGAAATGAGGGCGGTGCTTCTATTGCTGCAAGCACTACACAGTTACCTCCCCCAGGGCACGATTGCCATTCAGTCCGACAACATGTCGGTAGTCTGGTACCTGAAGAAGCAAGGAGGGACCAGATCCTACTCCCTTTGCAGAGAGACCATGAAGGTATGGGATTGGGCGTTTTCTGGTAGCAACACACATTCCAGGGAGATCCAATGTGATAGCCGACAAACTGAGCAGAACTATTCTCTCCCCTCATGAGTGGTCTCTAAACGACAGAGTGGTAACTCAGATTTTCAGGAGATGGGGAACTCCTTGTTGCGACCTTTTCGCATCCCCCCTCAACACGAAATGCCAACAGTTCTTCTCTCTCACCCCAGTTCCGGGGGAGATTCCCAAGAACACCCTAGTCCAAGCTTGGCCCACCGGTCTGCTATACGCCTTTCCACCGGTTCCCCTTCTTCCCAAGGTGATCCAGAAGGCGATTTGCTTGGTGAGCAAAATGATTCTAGTTGCCCCATACTGGCCTCGTCAAGTCTGGTTTCCCTTTCTTCGCAAATATGCACTGGACGGTCCATGGTTCCTGGACCAAGTTCCGGATCTCTTGACCCATCAGTCGGGACAGCTACATCAGTCCCTTCACTCATTGAAGTTAACAGCTTGGCTCCTCCTCTTCCGACCATAGTCAGGAACCATGCTTTGGACCCGGAAGTCATACATATCTTGTCTTCGGCCCACAAGACTTCTACTTAGAAAATTTATAGCAGCAAATGGAAGAGATTTGCTATTTGGGCCCAACTCCGGGGCCTAGACCCCATGACAGCCCCGGTGTCAGAGTTTCTGAAGTTTTTAGCTTCTCTGTTCAACCAAAGTTGTTTGGTCTCAGGTAATTTCCAATTTTCCCGAGAGCATAGAACCACCTTTGATGAGCAACAAGTTGTGTAAAGCCTTCATGAAAGGTGCTGGGCTGCTACGGCCCCCGATATCTCATCCCGCTCCACCGTGGGACCTTAATGTGGTGTTAGGTGCTTTAACCTCTTCCCCCTTTGAACCAGCAGCAACTTGTGACTTAAAGTTTCTTTCTTGGAAGACTGCTTTATTAGTTGCAATTACATCAGCCAGGCGAGTTTCAGAACTTCAAGCCTTATGTGTCAAACCACCATACCTGGTTTTTCACAAGGATAGAGTATCCCTCAGACCGAACCCATCCTTTGCTCCTAAGGTTTGTTCTAATTTTTGTCTGCAGCAATCACTGGAACTTCCAGTTTTCTTCCCAAAGTATTCAAACAGAGCGGAGTATATCTTTTACACCTTGGATGTCCACAGACAATTACGCTTCTATTTGGATAGGACGCACCAAACATGAAAAGCAGATCAGTTGTTTGTGTCCTTTTCGGACAATAGATTGGGCAAAGCCGTCACGAAAGTATCAGTCATACTTACTTCATTTCTAGCAAAGAGCTTATAGCTACAGTGAAAGCTCATTCTACCAGGGCTATGGCTACTTCGGCAGCTTTTCATTCCAAGCTTGCTATTAGTGACATTTGTGCGGCGGCTACGTGGTCTTCTCCTCACACCTTTATTTCTCATTACAAATTGGATGTGGCATCTCGGGGGCGAGCTTCCTTCAGTTCCACAGTTCTCAGGAGTGTTTTCCAGTGAGCCACCCAGGAATCAGGTGCTAGGGACGCTGTCCCATCAGTACAGAATGTAGGCGAGATAGGATCACATTACATTATGTACTTACCATAACTTTAGATGTATGGGATCCATCTCGCCTACATTCCTAATAACCCACCCTCCTTCCCCCTGCCTTGGAGATCAGAAGAGACCGGACGGTCCGAGTTCAACTGTTTCCTCTCTTGAAACACCTGGCAATATTATATCAACAGTCTATGTGTGTGTGCATGTGTGCGGACAAACAAGATATGGGGAAGCAGTGGTGGTGCATCCTGGGATGTGGGATAGCTCAGCCAGTAAGAGACTTTGTTCTATAGTATAGCGTGCCGAGTCGGAGCCGAGGATCGGCTCCGAACCCATCAGTACAGAATGTAGGCGAGATGGATCCCATACATCTAAAGTTATGGTAAGTACATAACTAAAAGTTATCCCCTTTGGGAAAAAACATGTATCCATGAATTACCATATAGGTGGCAGTACACTAAACACAGAAAGTGTGATAAGAGACTTAGGGACACAGGTGGACAGTGGTCTCACCTTCGATAACCACATCACCACAACAGTCAGGAAATCTTTCTGTGGCACACCCCATCACGAAGGGCTTTTCATCCAGAAAAAAGGAGGTCATTTTCCCACTGTACTCATCCCTCATTAGACCCATTATGGAATACAACGCCCCATTTGGTATTTACCTCTCAAGACATCTGCAACAACTGGAAAGGCCTCAGAAATACCTCTCTAAAAGAATCACAGGCCTAAAGCAGATGCCCTACGCTGACCACCTTAAAAACTCCATCTATACTCTGTCGCATGTCGTCTACTCAGAGGCGATCTCTGCTTAACATACAAGGCCATGTCAAACCTAGAGGTGTTGGACATGCTACACTTAAAGAAATCCCAATCCCTCAGAGCTATACGCTCCAGGGATCTAAACCTTGTCATCACAATAAACAAATCATGCTGGAGGGATAGGTTCCTGACCCAGAGACTCCCCAGACTCTGGAATAGATTGCCCATACATGTCAAGCAGAGTGCCTCTTTGGACCTCTTCAAGAGGAACCTTGACGATTGGATGGGAGTAAGGAAATTCACCCCAGGGATCATGTCAGTCGCCCTGCTAGACAGGGGTCCAGGAAAGTAAATAATGTGGGAAGAAATAGCCAGGGAATTGTTATGGCTAGGCTTGTATAGGCCCTAGGGCTGATAGCCTAGTACCAACCTATAAGATAGTATAGCCACTCAGACCACACCTCTCTGTAAAGCTGTTATGGATGTCATTTTCGAAGCCAGGAGGCCGAGCACCAGGAAATCTTATGCAGAAAAATGGAAGAGATTCTGTGCTTGGAACCAGGCACAAGGACTCGAACCACTTGTTCCAAATATTCCTCAGATTTTACAGTACCTAACTGAGATGCTGGACAAAGGCCTATCCTTCTCATCAATTTAGATCCATGCCTCTGCCATTTCAGCTCATTACAATATGGAACCTCCTATTTTCTCTCACCCACTACTAAGACAGTACCTCAGAGGGGCAAAAAACATAAGACCCCCAACGAGAGCACCAATACCTACATGGGACCTTAATTTTGTCTTAGAAAAGCTCACACTGCCTCCATTTGAGCCAGCCAATACAGCCGATATAAAATTCTTATTATGGAAAACTGCTCTGCTCCTAGCAATAACTTCAGCAAGAAGAGTCTGAGTTACAGGCATTAATGGCAGTGGAACCTTTCATCATTTTTCATCTGGACAGGGTTTCTCTAAGGACAAACCCAACATTTATGCCAAAGGTTGTATCAAGTGTGGCTCTTACCCAAACCATTCATTTGCCAACATATTATCCAAATCCCCAGAATAAAGGGGATAGACTTCTGCACTCTTTGGACAGACAGCTAAGCTTCTACTTGGACAAAACAAAAGCTTTCAGAAAGACTGAGCAACTGTTCGTAGCATATGCTGCAGGATCACAAGGAAAGGCTATCTCAAAGCAGACTATTTCAAAATGGATAGGACACTGCAATCGTTTCTGCTATGCACAGCATGGCAAGTCAGTGCCTAAGAATATTAGGCCACATTCTACCAGGGCAGCAGCCACTTCAGCAGCCTTTCTCAGAGGAGTACCAACCAAGGATATTTTGGAGGCTGCAACTTGGAGTTCAGTGCACACTTTTACCAAGCATTATCACTTACCTCTTTACTCCAAATCCAGAGCAGGCTTTGCCACTGCAGTTCTGCAGGGCCTCATAGCCACTCCTAATCCTATTTAGGCCCAGCCGCCCTACCTCAGCTTTGGGGTTCAACCCAAGTGTAATGACTGCAACAGTGAAACACAATGAACATAGTACAGTTGTGTACCTACCATAAATGTAGATGTTCGAGTGTATTCACTGTTGCAGTCCAGGTTACCCACCCTCCATCCCCCTTTCTTTGCTGGGACTTCTCTATACTTCTGTATCCTATACACAACCTATGTGGTGTATTTGCTTGTAGATGAAGGTATTATTTTTATTTTTTGCTGTATGTGTTTATAAGCAATATGAATTGCCTACCTTCTTGGGGGCACCTGACATCTGGGGCAAGAAAAACTGAAGAAAATGGCGTCGGCTGCATCTTGTATATACCCCTGGCGCACTGACATCAATGAAGAAGCGACAGCAACCGACGCCGGACCAGGATTTTGGAATTCAGGCCGACTGCGGGTAGCCTGCCAGCAGGGTAACCAAGTGTAATGACTGCAACAGTGAATACACTCTAACATCTACATTTATGGTAGGTACACAGCTGTACTATTCTTTACCCCCTGCATCAGTTAAGCCAGATAGGTACTACAGGGTTCCAGATTCACATAAATTTATTTATAAAAACCCTGCTGCTGACCCAGAAACTATATCTCAGAATCCCAAAGGGGTCAAGGCTTCTACTGCAAAAAACCCTGTTCCCTCTGATAGGGATTCTAGAGCACTGGATAGATTGGGGGGGGGGTTTACACCTCTGCTACTTTAGCTGTAAGGGCTTTAAATTGCCAGTTTCACATGCTTTATCAGCAATGCTTAATGTTTCTGCTAAAACAGAAAATGCTGACAAACACTGAATGTCCTGAAAACAAGGAAATGCAGGATTTATTGCATGCAGCTGAACAAGTGGGAAAGCATACTTTGCAGTGTGGTTTTGATTCAATAGAGGCTTCTTGCAGGGCCGCAGTTACAGGCTCTGTCATTCAAAGACATGCTTGGTTAAAGGAACAGAGTTTGCCTGATCATGTTAAAGCAAAATTATTGGATGCTCCATTACAGCATGATACTTTGGTGATAAGGCAGAAGAGGTGTTAAATAAAATGGAGGATAAAGCAAAATCAATGCAGACAGTAAAGGATTTCTTACAGGTTCAGCCACCCAGATTTAGCAGGAACTGGCCGTCCTTTCCAGTGTTAGACAGGCCACAAAGAGGCAGTTACAGATGCCCTAGAGGCAGACCTCAGCCCCAAGGCTCATACAGACCTAAACTATGGGGTGCTTCTGCCTCCAAAAGCGGCAAAGACAAATCACAACCATTTAGGAAACAGTCCCAATGACTTCACAATGCCAAGCACTTACCTTTTGGCAGCACCTTTTGGGGGCAAGCTAGCACTGTTCTCACAAAGTTGGCACATGATCACCCAGGACAAATGGGTACTGAATATTGTTTCTCAGGGCTAGAGATTCCACTTTAACTTCCTCCCAAAGGCAAAAGGTATGCCAGACCTGCCACACAATCAATGGGTAGAGGCACACAAGCAAATTTCATCTCTCATGGACATGAGGGCTATTCAAAGAGTACCACAGCAAGAGCAGGGGCAAGGATTTTACTCAAGACTTTTCTTGGTACCCAGAAAGGACAAAGCCTGGAGACCAATACTGGACCTGTCTATTCTAAATACTTTTCTGGACGTTCCAAAATTCAAAATGTTAACACTGCAGCAACTTCTGCCCATGCTGGGCAAGAAGGCTTGGCTTGTAACTTTGGACCTCAAAGAGGCATACCTGCATGTCCCAATCAGACAATCTTGCAGAAGATACCTCAGATTCATAGCTGGCTCAACGCACTACCAATTCTCTGCACTGCCCTTTGGCTTATTTACTGTGCCCAGGGTCTTCACAAAATGCCTGGTACCAGTAATTGCATTTTGCAGACAGAGGAATTCAAATATATCCCTACTTGGATGACTGCCTTATTCAAGCAGAGAGCAAGGACATTCTACTAAAGCATCTGACGTTTGTAAAAAGATTACTAATTTGCCTAGGGTACACAGTAAACGAAAAGAAATCAAAACTAGTGCCCTTTCAAGAGATAATATTCCTGGGTGCAAGCTTAAATACAACTGTCCAGATGGTTTCTCACACCAGACAAGCAAAGGCACCTGACTCATTACTTCCAAATGATGGCAACAAAAACCCAGTTACCTGCAAGGAAAATTCTGCAGGCTTTGGGCTTCATGGCATCCTGCATTCTGCTAATTCCATATGCAAGACTGCATATGAGGAAGCTACAGTGGTATCTAAAAAGTGTTTGGACTCAACATTGTCACAGCCTGGAAACAATAGTAAATCTCATTCCCTGCCTGCAACAGGAGTTTCGATGGTGGGCACTGGCCTGTCACCGCAACAAGAGACAGCCATTCACTTTACCCACAGGGAGGCAGACACTAACAGATGCATCTGATTATGCCTGGGGGGCACACATGGCAGGAAAATGTATTCAGGGCACGTGGCCCACAAGCCAAATGCATCTTCATATCAATCAAAGAGATGCTAGCTGTTCAGAATGCCCTTGACAGCCTTCAAGGATGTACTCCATCCAGGACAACTTTTGGTAAAGACGGACAATACTACAGTCATGTGGTACATAAGCAAGGTGGCACACATTCCTACCCCTTCTGCAGGCAAGCCATGACTTTGTGGAACACGGCTTTGACCTATCAAGTACATATGCAAGCACAATTCCTGGCAGGAAAGGCAAAATACTCTGGCAGATGAACAAAGCAGAAACCTCATGGACCCTCACGAGTGGAAACAAAATCCACAGGTCTTCAGCATAACAAGGAAATGAGGATGCCCAGACATAGATCTATTTGCCTCTCCTCACAACTGCCAACTACAGAGATTCTGCACAAGGACTTATCACGCACAAGCATGGAAAGTGGATGCTCTATCATTCAGCTGGAAAACCCTGACAGTTTATGCCTTTCCTCCACTGCTTCTCCTCCCCAAGGTACTCCTAAAGGGTCAGACAAGAGAAGCCAAAAATGATTCTGATTGTCCCAGTCTGGCCACGCCAGCACTGGTACCCAATCCTAAAGAGCTTGTCGCAAGGCCCAGCCTGGACTTTGCCTTAAATTCCTCATCTTCTGACCCAACAAAACAATCAGATTCTGCACAGTCAACTCAGAACCTTAAGTCTGGCTGCATGGCGAATAATATAACCACTCAGAACACACCTCTCTCTAAAGCAGTTATGGATGTCATTTTGGAAGCCAGGAGGCCCAGCACCAGAAAATGTTATGAAGAAAAATGGAAGAGATTCTGTGCTTGGAATCAGGCACAAGGAATTGACCCGCTTGTTCCAAATATTCCTCAGATTTTACCTAACTGAGATGCTGGACAAAGGCCTATCCTTCTCATCAATTAAGATCCATGCCTCTGCCATTTCAGCTCATTACAATACGGAACCTCCTATTTTTTCACATCCACTGCTAAGGCAGTACCTCGGAGGGGCCAAAAACATAAGACCCCCAAGGAGAGCACCGATATCTACATGGGACCTCAATTTTGTCTTGGAAAAGCTCACACTGCCTCCTTTTGAGCCAGTCAATACAGCTGAGATAAAATTTTTATGGAAAACAGCTCTTCTCCTAGCAATAACTTCAGCAATAAAAGTCTGAGTTACAGGCATTAATGGCAGTGGAACCTTTTATCATTTTCCATCCGGACAGGGTTCCTGTATGGACAAACTCAACATTTATGCCAAAAGGTAGTATCCAGTGTGGCTCTTAATCAATCCATTCATTTGCCTACTTTTTATCCAAATCCCCAGAATAAAGGGAAGAGACTTCTGCATTCTTTGGACATACACAGGCAGCTACGCTTCTACTTGGACAAAACTAAAGCTTTCAGAAAGACTGAGCAACTTTTAGTGGCGTATGCTGCAGGATCACAAGGAAAGGCTATCTCAAAGTAGACTATTTCAAAATGGATAGGACACTGTATTCATTTCTGCTATGCACAGCATGGCAAATCAGTGCCTAAAGGCATTAGGCCACATTCGACCAGGGCAGCAGCCTTTGTCAGAGGAGTACCAACCAAGGAAATTTTGGAGACTGCAACTTGGAGTTCAGTGCACACTTTTACCAAGTACTACCACTTGCCTCTTTACTCTAAATCCAGAGCAGGCTTTGCCAGTACAGTTCTGCAGGGCCTCATAGCCACTCCTAATTCTATTTAGACCCAGCCGCCCAACCTCAGCTTTGGGTTTCAATCCAAGTGTAATGACTGCAGCAGTGAAACACGATGAACATAGTACAGTTGTGTACCTACCATAAATGTAGATGTTCGAGTGTATTCACTGTTGCAGTCCAGGTTACCCTCCATCCCCCTTTTCTTTGCTGGGACTTATCTGTACTTCTCTATTCTATACAACCTATGTGGTGTATTTGCTTGTAGATGAAGGTATTGTTTAATGTTAAGTTGTCTAACTCGCCTTCATTCTTGCTGGATGGGTTCGGAGCCGATCCTCTGCTCCGACTCGGCCTTATACTAAAGCTCAAGAGCTATTTACCGGCTCGAGGCCACCCCTTATCCCACAATGCTAGGCGTCAGATATCCAGATCTCGTTTGCCGCTTCAGCTACGAGGTTGCGTTTTTTTACCGGCTCCAGGTCGTATAATTCTTTTTATAACTTTTCACAGTCAGGGTTGTTGCTATTTTAGATTTTCTTTTCTATTAGAGTTGTTAAATTGTAACACCTTTAGACGCACTTATAATCCCCTTTTTTCTGTTGATTACAGAGTTTAATTTCTTTCCTCCCTTCCGCTCCCCATCCCCCTTTGGGGTAGTGGTTAGGCCCATCTCTTTATAGTGTGGTTGTATATATAGTTTTATAGTTTTTGGTTAATTATAACTGTTATAATTGTAGAGGTTGTATTGTCTGTTCTAGTGCGTGTGTGTCTGTGTTTAGTGTTTAAGCACTAGTTTAACTTCCCTTGGTATCTCTTCTACCATGTCCAAAGATACCAAGGTTTCAGGTTTCAAGAAGTGTGACTCGTCCTGTCAGAAGATGTCTCTGACAGACGGTCACACTTCTTGTGTTTATTGTTTGGGCCCCCTACACCTGCAGGACTCTTGTTCGGTCTGTCATGCTTTCAGTCCGAGAGTCCTGCAGGAACATAGGAATAAACTTATATTGAGAGGCTTGTTAAAGCCTGAAGGATCCCCGGCTAAGCGTTCATCGGGGAAATCCTTAAAGCCAGCCAAACAGTCAGCTCCCTGTTTGGAGCCGACGCCGAGCGGAGCTTCTACTTCGTCGGTTCCGGCCGGAACCGACACTTTGAGACCTCAGTTGGCCCCGACTTTGCCATCGGAGCCTTCTCTGAGCCAGAAGCGTTCGATATCCCCCTTTAGAATCTGTTCGCTTAGCTCCTAGGCCCCATTACTACAATCGGAGCGGAGTCATGGGTCCCATTCCTCTCGGTCCTCCAGGTTATCTGACCATGACTTAGAGAGGGTGGTCAGTAGGCTCCTTAAGTCGCAGGCACTGGCCAAAATGTTGACTAGCCCTTCTCAGCAGACTGTGACTATCCCTGTTTCTTCAACTATTCCTCCTCCGACTCTACCACCATTTTCGGAGCTAGAGCTTGTTGGGGCTCGAATCATCAGAATGTCGGAGCCGATACCCCATCCTTCGGCTCCTTCGTCTGCTCCGATCTCTTCATTGGTTCCGTCCTTGGAGGGATCCGGGCGCCGAGACTCCCTCTGCTCCAAGGGGGCGAGTGGCATCAGACCCTTGTCCGACCCCATTCTCCCTCTCGGGGCCTCGGCGCAGGTGAGCTCGTCCCCGACATCGGCCTCTGAGCCGTCCCTCTCTGTGCCGGGAGGGCTTCACGTCTCTTTGGAGTGGGGGCCCTCTTCTCTGCCTGATAGAGGCGCCTTTGAAGTCATGAGCGTGCTGACTCCTGTGTCTGCTCTGCGATTGACCCCTTCGGCTCCTCCCCCCATGGTGCCTGTGTCTGTCTCTGTCCACCCTCCTGACCCCAAGCGTGGAGAACAGGCGCTCCAGGTAGCCCCATTGTGTGCATCTTCCTCTTCCGAGGCCTCCCCTGATCATTCGGAGGAGCCCCCTCGGAAGAGAAAATGTAAGAGGAAGCATGTTGACTCCCCCGAGTCAGTCACCTCTGACACCGACTTGGAGGATTCGGAAGGGTCCCCCTCTGAGGATGTCTCCTTTTCAGACATCCTTGAGATCCTTAAGCAGAGGGGGAACTGGACTGCCCTCAACCCTTCCGAGGATGAGTCGGTGTATCTGGACGCATTTGTTTCTCGTCCTTCCATTTCCTGGGTGTCTCCGCCTTTCGACCCACTTATGGAAGTAGTGGCTCGGATGGTGTGGACGGCCCCTGACACAGTGGAACCAACTCCCCGCAGGCCCACAAAATTCATCACAGCCCCATCCGACAAACAGTTTCTCACAAAGGATGTCCCTGTTGATGCCATGGTTGCAGCAGCCACTAAGAAGGAGTTGGCTGACCCTTCAGTGCCTGTCCATCCACCTAATAAAGAATCTAGGACAATGGATAGGTACGGCAAGCGGATGTTCTCTTCAGCGACCTTTATATGCGGTCGCTGAACTATCTGTGCCATTTCACCCGCCTTCAGAGAGATCACTCTAAGGAACTGGGTGATACCCTTCAGGATCCATCTGTTACGGGGTCTCAGGAAAGATTAACTCCCAGTTGGCGACCCTTAATTCTGTAGTCAACTCCTCCATGCGGCTCATTTCTTAAGCAGCTGATGGGGCGAGTAGGGCCACAGGCACAGGCGTGGCTTTGAGAAGACATGCCTGGATGCAGTTATGCAATTTTGCTGACCCCTTTAAGGCGTCATTCACCAATACCCCCTTCTATGGTTCGGCTTTGTTCGGACCACAGGTGAAGGATACCCTTACCAGGTGTGAGCAGGAAGGCAAGACTCTCCCTGCCCTGGGAGTCCGTTTTTGTACTCCTCCTAGACCATACCCTAAAGGTCAGAAGGGTGGGAAAATGTGGTTTCGCAAACCCCAAGGAGTCGTGCCTGACGCACGTGGAGAGTTTCCCTCCAGGGGCAGAGGGGGGAGCAACAACAGATGCCGCCCGAGGGGCAGAGGGGGTCCACAGAATTAGGGTAGCAGGGAAACTTTTTCCGACAAACCCTTTCAGCACCCCTGAGGGGCTGCCCGACTGTCCACTCTCGGAGGCAGTTGGGGGAAGATTGTCACTGTACCCAGAAGCCTGGCGACTCCTCACACAAGACAAATGGGTACAGGCTATCATATCAGAGGGTTACAAAATCCCCTTTGTCCACACCCCCATTCAAACAAACAGATCCCTTCCAGATGTTCCACCCGGTCTAAGGGAACAAGCAGTACTAGAAATCTCAAAACTGCTAAGAAAAAGAGCAATCTAGCCAGTCCCAGCAGACCAGCAAGGATCCGGGATTTACTTTCTTTTTGGTACCAAAGAAGACAGGGGACTGGAGACCCATTTTGGATCTCAGCAAGTTAAACAAATCTGTTCAAAGAACGAAGTTCCGGATGGTCACGCTTCAGTCCATTCTACCCTTTTTGGGTCCGGACATTTGGATGTGCTCCATAGACCTTCAGGATGCATACTACCATATCAGAATGAACAGATGCTCCAGGAGGTTTCTCTGCTTCCGGCTGGGAGTCAGTCACTATCAGTTCAGAGCCCTGCCCTTTGGTCTCATCACAGCCCCCAGGGTGTTCACCAAATGCATGGCAGTGGTTACGGCTCAACTGAGATGGAGAGCATTCCAGGTGTTTCCATATCTAGACGACTGGCTCCTAACTGCTTCCACCAGGCATCAACTAATCTGAGCCAGGGATTATACCATCCAAACTTGCTCAGAGCTAGGTATCTCTATAAACTTCGAAAAGTCTGCATTCTCACCTTGTCAATCTATAACCTTTATAGGCACCATATTAAACACAAAAGAACTGTCTGCAAAACTTCCATTAGCAAGAGTATTAGACATTCGCCGACGTTCAAACGTTGCTACAATGCAAGAGAATTCAGGCCAGATTTGTACTGAAAACCTTGGGTCTCATGGCAGCAGCTATCACGTTACTTCCCCTGGCTCGTTTTCACATGCAAATTCTTCATTGGATGCTCTTTACCCAATGGTCCTTTCAACAGCTTCCGATGTCTCTCAACATAATTACTCAATCATGCAAAGACCACCTTTCTTGGTGGATGGTCTCCCCTCAAGTTTTTCAGGGCAGACAGTTTGTACTTCCTCTTCCGCTTGCCATGGTGACAACACATGCCTCCCTGATCGGGTGTGGGGGGGGGGGCATTTTTAGGGCAAGACTGTCCAGGGCACTTGGCAACCCCTAGAGTACCATCTGCACATAAACGTCTTGGAGATGAGAGCGGTACTTTTAGTGTTGCAAGCTCTTCAGGACTCTGTACCTACCGGGACTATTGCAGTTCACACGGACAATATGTCGGTAGTGTGGTACATCAACAAGCAGGGCGGAACCAGGTCCTATCCCTTATGTCGAGACGCACTCAGACTTTGGCAGTGGGCGATCTCCTCTCAACGGTTTCTGATAGCGCACATCCCCGGGAAGTCCAACGTCATAGCGGACAGGCTAAGCAGAGCAATTCTTATGCCTCACGAGTGGTCTCTCAATCAGTTAGTGGCGGACAAAATTTTCCGCAGATGGGGTCAACCTTGCTGCGACCTTTTTGCAACCCCTCACAACAGCAAGTGCAACGACTTCTTCACTCTCTTCCCCCTTCCAGGCCATTCCCACAGAGACGCTCTAGTTCCCGATTGGCCCCGGGGGTCTGCTCTATGCATTCCCTCCCTTTCCCTTGATTCCAAAATTGATTCAGAAAGTGACCGCTTTGGGATCCAGGATGATCCTCATTGCTCCTTATTGGCCTCGACAAGTTTGGTTCCCATTCCTACTTCGTCACTTGCTGGAGCAGCCTTGGAATATGGACCCAGTGCCAGACCTCTTGATCCATCAGTCAGGCGGGCTGCATCAATCCCTTCACTCTCTCAACCTCACAGCTTGGCAGCTGCACTTCCAACCTTAGTCAGGCTTCCATATGTTTCTCAGCCAGTGCATGAAATCATACTTTCTTCGCACAAGCCTTCTACTAGAAAGACTTATGCTAGTAAGTGGAAACGTTTTTCCTTCTGGACAGCGGCTAGAAAGATTAACCCTTTGCATACTACTTTCTTGCGTCCCACCCTCCATCCCTTTGCCCGGTTAGGACCGAGAAGAATCCTTCTTGAGGCCGCCTTCCTACGGTTGACCTTGTTTTTAGGTTACGTCCTTCTCTGTTTGTAGCACTGTAGCTTAACCTTGGTGGGTACTAGTGTGTTTTTTTCCTTGGTGTTAGCTTTTCCAAACAAGATCTGGATATCTGACGCCTAGCATTGTGGGATACGGGGTGGCCTCGAGACGGTAAATAACTCTCGAGCTTTAGTATAAGGCCGAACCCATCCATCA
This sequence comes from Protopterus annectens, assembly GCF_019279795.1. Classification (NCBI taxonomy): domain Eukaryota; kingdom Metazoa; phylum Chordata; order Ceratodontiformes; family Protopteridae; genus Protopterus; species Protopterus annectens. The sequence continues at coordinate 1,031,564,564 of NC_056733.1, forward strand.
AGAAAGAAGGCGAGATGAAGACAACTAACATGGAACATTATGGTAGGTACATAACTTCTTATTTTAGTGCATGCTTTTTATAAGCAATGTTTTTAGCCTACCCTTTTGGGGGCACCTGGCATCTGGGGCAAGAAAAATTGAAGAAAATGGCGGCTGCATCTTTTATACCCCTGGCGCACTGATGTCAGGGAAGAGGCGACTGCAACCGACGCCAGACCAGGATTTTGGAATTCAGGCCGACTGCAGGTAGCCTGCCAGCAGGATAACCCAAGTGTTATGACTGCAACAGAGTGATAGTGAATACACTCGAACATCTACATTTATGGTAGGTCCACAACTGTATTTTCTACACTTTCTGGGTCAGGACAATTGGATGTGCTCGATAGATCTTCAGGACGCGTATTACCATATAAAGATGGACAGACGCTCCAGGAGATATCTTCGCTTCCGGCTGGGGGCCAGTCATTATCCGTTCAGAGCTTTGCCCTTTGTTCTCACCACAGCCCCCAGGGTGTTCACCAAATGTATGGCAGTGGTCACGGCTCACCTGAGGCGTCAAGGATTCCAGGTGCTTCCATATCTAGACGACTGGCTCCTTACTGCTACTATCAGGCATCAACTCATACAAGAACGGGACTACACAATCACAACCTGCTCCCAGGTAGGCATTACAATAAATTTCGAAACATCTGCCTTGTTGCCCTGTCAATCTATCACTTATATAGGAGCAGACTTAGACACAAGGGATATGTTTGCAAGGCTACCACTAGAAAGGGTGTCCGCAATCCGTCAGCAGGTACAAGCTCTGATGCAGAGCAGAAGGATCCAAGTCAGGTATGTCCTTCAAACTCTGGGTTCCATGGCAGCAGCCATTCTTCTAATCCCACTGGCACACTTTCATATGAGAATTCTTCAGTGTCTTCTGTTTATGCAGTGGTCTTTCCAAGAGCTACCCATGACTTGCATGATCATGATCACGGATGCATGCAAAAGGCATCTTTCTTAGTGAATGGTCTCCCCACTAGTTACTCAGGGCAGACCTTTCATACAACCCCCTTCGGTAGCTACAGTGACTACAGACGCCTCCCTGATAGGGTGGGGGGGCATTATCTGGGTAGGACAGTCCAAGGCACGTGGCAACCTCACGAGTACCATCTGCACATAAATGTCCTGGAAATGCGATCCGTGCTCCTGGCGTTGCAAGCCCTTCAAAACTCTCTTCCTTCTTGGACCATTGCTATTCAGACGGACAACATGTCAGTGGTGTGGTACATCAACAAGCAGGGCGGAACCAGGTCCTACCCCGTGCCAAGAAGCACTCAGACTTTGGCAGTGGGCGATTTCCTCCCAACATTTTCTGATTGCGACGCACATCCTCGGGAGATCCAACGTCATAGCGGACAGGCTCAGCAGAACTATTCTCATGCCTCACGAGTGGTCTCTGAATCAGGAAGTTGCGAATCTTGTTTTCTGCAAATGGGGACAGCCTTGCTGCGATCTCTTTGCCACCCCCTTCAACAGCAAATGCAGCAGCTACTTCTCCCTTCCGCTTCCGGGTCACATACCCAGAGATGCTCTAGTCCACGATTGGCCCCAGGGACTTCTTCATTCCTTTTCTCCTTTCCCCCTGATACCCAAACTTATATAGAAAGCTGTATCATTGGGTTGCAAAATGATCCTCATTGCTCCCTACTGGCCTCGACAGATATGGTTCCCGTTACTGCACCGTTACCTTCTCGATCAACCCTGGACTCTGGACCCAATTCCAGACCCCCTGGTTCATCAATCAGGCGGGTTGCATCAATCCCTTAAAACCCTCCAGCTCACAGCTTAATTGCTCCACTTCCAACCTTAGCCAGGCTTCCCAGCATTTCCCCAGCAGTCTGTGACATTATCGTCTCCTCTCATAAATCTACAATGAAGAAAACGTATGCTAGCAAATGGAAATGTTTTTCTTGTTGGGCAAAGGCTAGGAATGTGGACTCCTTTTCAGCCCCAGTCCAAGAAATCCTGGAATTCCTAGCACAACTGTTTCACTCCGGGTCCGCTTCTTCTATGATCAGGGTACAAATGACGGCCATTTCTAACTTTCTTCTTGGTTTTTCGAACTCTAACATTGTCTCATAAGCTCTGTAAAGCTTTTTTGAGAGGAACAACTCTTCTTAGGCCTCCAGTGAGAGATCCCCCTCCTCCTTGGGACCTTAATTTAGTCCTAACCTCCTTAATTCTGCCCCCTTTTGAACCAGCAGCATCCTGCTCTATCAAGTTTCTATCTTGGAAGACACTCTTTCTGGTAGCTATTACTTCAGCCAGACGCATCTCCGAACTTCAGGCGCTATGCGTTCGTCCTCCATTGTTTTTCATAAGGACGGGGTTGCTCTGAGGACTAATCCTTCGTTTCTCCGTAAAGTCTGCTCAGAAAATAATTTAAACCAATCTATAGAGCTTTCCTGTGTTTTTCCCTAATCATACCAACAAGGCAGAGTACAAACTACACCAATTTGGGCGTTCATAGGTAATTGCGTTTTTACCTGCACAGAACTAAAGAGGTAAGGAAGTCGGGCCAACTGTTCCTTTCCTATGCCTTGGGCAAACAAGGTCTCCCAGTTTCCATGGTAACCTTGGTCCAGATAGTTGTCACACACTATTTATTTAATTTATCAGTTAAGGAACAAACAGTTACCTATTAAACCAAAAGGTCATTCTACTAGGGCCTTGACCACCTCTGTAGCCTTCCAGTCTAGGTTGCCCATGGATTCCATCTGTGCAGCTGCCACGTGGGCAAACTCTCATACCTCTATTTCTCATTACAAGTTGGATATGGTCTCCAGGAGCAGAGCTGACTTTGGTTCCACTGTTCTGAAGAGTCTGTTCCACTGAGCCACCCAGGATTTTTAGGTGCTAGGGACACTGTCCCAACCAGCAAGCGAGGTAGACAACTCAACATAAAGAAGTTACGTACCCCATGTTAGTTGTCTTCATCCCGCCTTCCTTTTTGCATCCCACCCTCCATCCCTCTGTCCTAGTGGATTGAGAGGAGTTTTTCTGTTTCACTGGCTGTGTGCTCTCTTGTTTCCTCTATTGACTTAGAGAATATGGCAGGTATAGTCAACTGATTTCATGACTGGTTTATTATGTTATGTCTGGAGTTAGCTGTTTCAGACGAGATCTGGGTAGCTATCGCTAGGCATTATGGGATGAGGGGTAGCCTCGAGCCAGTAAATCGCTCTCGAGCTATTGAAGATGGCCAAGTTGGAGCCGAGGATTGGCTCCGATCCCAACCAGCAAGAAGGAAGGCGAGATTGAAGACAACTAACGTGGAACGTTATGGTAGGTACATAACTTCTTTTTAATCCCTCTCCATAAAAGAAAAAAGGTGCTAAATCGGGTGTTTTTGCAGTTTCTTATCCATCCATTCATCAAGATAAAATTTAAATAGAGTAAATAAAGTATTTTGCTTTGTGGAGAGGAAGACACTTTTAAAGAAATGTTGTGTAATGCACGTCTGTTCCTCCAACATGTTCTGTTTATGTTGTAGAAGAAATTAAGATCTCTTGGTGTTTATGCCACAGCTGGACATGCTACAGAGAATGTATTACAATGCTATCCCTTTCCAACCTGTTAACCTCTTCTTCCCTCTTTTGGAAACTCTTCATTTAAAAGATGCTTGCATCACATTCCTGTAGATGCACTTTTCAAATGTTTAAGGTTTTCTGTGTCAGGATTACACTTTCAGTTCTCTACGTTATCCTTTGGGGTTATCCACCAGTCCAAGGGTGTTCAGATTGTCTAACTCCAGTGATAGCCTATTGCAGACTGCAGGGTACGTCTTTGCAGAGTCTGAAGTGTCATGATTCTCTCACGTGTTTAAAAAAAAAACCCTCATTCAAAGACTGGGTTTCCAGTTGAACATTTCAAAAAATCTTGATCCATTCCACAGTGTTGTATTCCTGGGGTGTCTCCTCCTGAATATATCAATTCAGAGATTTTCTTTCGCATGAAGAAGTTGGGTCTATATCTAGATCTTTTCCTGAATTTTCCACTTAGACTAGGACTTGTGCAAGGGAATTTATTTGGATTTTAGGACTCGTGGTATCTACGATTCTCATGATTCTTGTAGACACACACCACCAGAGAAAGGTTTAGTGATACTTAAAATCTGTATGGTCCCAACATCACAACCCTCTGACTTTTCAAATTTTAGTTTTGGGATTTATAAAAAGTGAATTGCTTGGGGGAGAGACCAGTATTATTTGAATACAGGTCTTCATTCTCTCCTCCAGCTTGGGTGTATGTAATTCTTCTCAATAGTTTTTTTTTTTTTTTTTTTCATGACTCATTTGATTAGCCCCCTGCTTTTTTGTGTTGGTAAAAAATCTGATGAGAGTACTTCACCCCCTGCATATGCACCGTTATTGGGGGTGCTGCCTGAGGAAGAGGATCCAGGAGTTTAGGAAGGTGTTCTAGTTTACTTTGGTGCAAGAAAGCATGTGTTTGTTATTGTCAAGTATTTTTTTCTTGGACTGTCAGGTGCATTGCTTTTGCCCATCAGCTAAACAGCCGTCCTTTTGCAAATGCTGCTGTCAAAGCCCACACCACTACAGGAGTAGCTGCCTTCATTAGTTACTTCAGCAATGTCTGTTGCAGAAGTTGTACTACAGTCATTTGGTCCTGTTTTCCTGTCTGGAATGCTATTACCCTGACTATATTTTTGAGAGTTGGGCTAGTTTTGGGAGTCTATTTTTTAGTTTTAGCTATCTAAGCTTTGGATTGGTCCTCCAGGGTGTTCCATCATAGTGATGTTGCATGAGATTCCACCCGAGGTAAACCGTCCAGAGTGATCATTAATAACTGGAGGTAAGCTGATCCAACAAAAGTGTTTGTAATCTACTGGATATGCCTCCTTAAGTGAGGAATACTCGTTCTTTGTTAATAGTCCTCATCAGTAGTATCTGTGAGAGTTGCCTGCAGGTGCCACAAGCATACATATTTGTGCTGGTTGTACATTATTTTTTTGATTTGCAAGTTGTTTGCTAAGTGAATTGAGGGTGAACTAAAAGTACGCAGAGTCCTGTTACACTTCTGCAACCTAATTTTCAGAGTAGTTTGGCTGACTATGCAGACATCCTCAAACCAGTAATTTTGATGAAAGAAAGAAAGGCATAATTTCAATTGAATTATTACTTAGCCAGTGACACTAAGAATGGAATCAGTAGTAAATCTGCTTATAAAGTAAGAATGAGACCTGTAGTTAATCTGCTGGTAAGGTTAGAATGCTTATTATTTTTCCCGTTCTGTGAGGTAATCTACTTTCATATATGGCAGTGCAAATCTATATTACAGCAGTTGATCCTGATGAGGTTGACGGTGAGCTTTTTCACCAAGATCCAGATTTGTGGAGGTGGGCTGATGTTATTACTTAGATCACTGTTGCAGTATTCCAGATTGTTGCGTTATCTTGCCAAGTGACCTGGACATCTGTCTTGGGTACCAAAGCTGAAACTTTCCATATAGTCATTTGTCTGACATACGACCTAAACCCATGGGCATAACAGAATGTGAGATCCTGATGCTATCTTTCTACCTGTCCAAACGCAGAGTATTGCGCCTGTTGAACCTTTCCACATGTGGTTGTATCATTCTTGCCTTTGCTTACTTAGGTAGTTGCCCTGGAGGGGAGCCTTCCTTATTATCTTTGCAATTTTGTGGTTTAATCTGTTAGATGTTGGATAAGAGGGGGAAGGCTGTTATGGTATCTTGATACTTGCACGTCTGATACTCCTGATCTTACCGATTAAAGTAGAGAGGGAGAAACCTAGCATTATAATTTTGGAAAGACCGGAGGGCATCCGTTAAATATTGGTTTTGGCAGAGGATCCTGGGTCTTTGAAGTATGCCAAGACTCTAATCTGCCATATTTTGTTAAAGCAGACGTTACTTAGAAGAAGGTACATAGGATGAACATTTTTTGTCATCATCAAATGTCCCAGGAAAAAGAACAGATGGAATTCTGTCAAGGTGCATTACATGATTTATTCATCCCAGATTCCCTCACCAGATGTCCTTCAAGGATGCATCTGCAGTCCTTACAAATGGGTTGTCCTGTCGTCAGGCAGCCCTTCGGTCGGCCGGATTCCAAAGTCTGGGTCTGGCCTCGGCTGGTGTCGCACTTCACCCGACATCATAGCTGCAGTTCTTCGGGTATAAAGGCATCAGCCGACGCCATTTTCCTCCGTCTTTCTTGCCACGTGGCGCCAGAAGCAGAAGCTGTTCGCAAGTGCCGGTCGGTCAGAACCAGAGATTACTACTACCGAAGACTTCTAAAAAGCTAAGTACCCCGTTGGGGACTCTTTCTTGCCTCAGCCGATGTCAGAAAAAGTGAATAACTGTTTAAATTGTGGGAAACAAATACCTCATAAAGATTTCCACTCTTACTGCTTACCTTGCTTAGGCCCAGACCACGACGTAGCAGCTTGTCTAGCCTGTGCTTCTTTCAACCGACGGACGCTTAGACGTCGGTCGGAATTTGCTGAAGAGTTTTTCTGCTCCGCTTTTGCTTACATTATGCCGTCGGATACTCCGACTACGCAAATTTCTAAAAAGCGCAAGGAAAAGGACCGACACTCGCGGCCAACCGCGAGTGTCTCGGTTTCGGCTGAAACCGAGTCCACGGTTCTTCCTTCGGCTGAAAACTTACCTCTTACCGAGGCCTCATCTAGCTTGGCTGAATCTGCTACTGAAATCCCACCTGCTCTTGCAGGTTCACAGGATTTATCTGACACTATCCCTTTGGATATATCCACCCCTGCACGTGGAGCTGCTAGGCCTCCTGCATCCATGTCGATTAAGGCCTTTGCCAGGGCTAAAGCAGCAAAAACTACCAAAACTGTGCCTGCTAAGACCCCCCTCTCACAGGCCTAGCTCTAGTTCACAAATGCTTAGTCTAGCAGAGGATCTCATTTCTTTGATCCGGGGATCCCAATCACATCCAGACAGGGCCTCTCACCCACCTCCAGAGAAGAGGACTAGAGTAGAGCCCCCTGAGCCAGTTTCTTCAGTTGACTCCTCTGACGATTCAGATAATTCAAACCCTCCAGAGGGCCCCTTTTCTCCTTATGAGGACTCTGATGCAGAAGAGTCCATTCCTTCTGCCTCTCCGCCTGAGGAATTTTCTTTTGGGGAAACCTTGCATGCTATGAGGGAACAATTTCAATGGCAGGGCCAGGATTTTTCAGACTCTAGGAAAAGGCTTAGAACCTTTTTGCATTTGCCACAGCAATAGGCCTTTAGCCATTCCTCCAGTACTTACTGTTGTGGATGATGCATTTAATGATGCTTGTACTGCTCCTGATTCTCTACCTCCGGCCCCGGCTAAGCCCGATAGTACTACAGGGTTCCGGACACACATAATCATTTGTATAAGGCCCCTTTTGCAGATCCCGAAACTATCTCCCAGGGACCCAAGGCTGTAGCAGCTACCTCTGCCAAAAACCCCCTCCCCTCTGAAAGGGAATCTAGGGCCTTAGAGAGATGGGGTAAAAAAGTTTACACTTCTGCTACTCTTTCAGCTAGGGCCTTGAACTGCCAATTCCACATGATTCAGTGTCAGGAATTTATGTTAGACCAGTTAACTAAAAAACTAACCTCTGATGAACCATTAGATAAAAATCTGTACAGGAAATGGTACATAACATTCAGCAGGTCAGTAATCATTCCTTAAAATGCGGCTATGATGCACTGGAGGCTTCCTTTAGATCAGCCATGACTGGCACAGTGATCAGAAGACATGTATGGTTAAAAGAGCAGTCCTTACCAGACCATGTTAAATCAAAGCTCCTAGATGCTCCCATGGATAAGCTCAATTTGTTTGGCTCCCCTGCACAGCAGGTGCTGAAGAAGGTGGAAGAGAAAGCAAAATCTGTCCAGACAGTCAAGGATTTCTTGCAGGTCCAGCCTCCAAGGTTTAGCAAGAACTGGCCTTCCAAGAATTGGTCCTTTCCAGACACCTCCAGAGCTCCGAGAGGCAGGAATAGGTGCTCAGGAGGCAGGGGTCAATCCAGAGGTGCCTACAGGGGACGTCAGTGGCAAAATAACAACCAGCGAGGTGCAGCCACAGATCCAGCCACCACCACTTCCACAGGACAATCACAGTGACTTGGCTCTGGCACCGCCTACCAGGGAACAACTAGTAGCACCCTTAGGCGGGAAGCTAGCCTTATTTTCAGTAAACTGGCATTACATCACAGGAGACAAATGGATTTTACAGACAATAGACCAAGGTTATAGGTTTCACTTCCATACTCTACCAAGGAAGAGAGGAATGCCAAACCTACCTCCAAATCAGAAGACAGAAACTCTAAAACAAATAACTCGCTTACTAAGGATGAGAGCTGTAGAAAGGGTACCATCTATGGAACAAGGGCAAGGATTTTACTCCAGACTCTTCCTGGTACCAAGAAAAGAAAACCAATGGAGACCTATTCTCGACCTGTCCGCTTTAAACACATACCTCATTGTTCCAGAATTCAAAATGCTGACCCTACAGCAGCTTCTTCCCATGCTGGGCAAGGAGTCTTGGCTGGTAACTCTAGATCTCAAGGAGGCATACCTGCACGTCCCCATACGACCAAATTGCAGAAGATACCTCAGATTTCTTGCAGGATCAGAGCATTATCAATTCTCAGCATTGCCCTTTGGCTTATCTACTGCGCCCAGAGTATTCACAAAATGCCTGGCATCAGTAATTGCTCATTGCAGGCTTCAGGGAATTCAAATTTACCCTTACCTGGACGACTGCCTGTTACAAGCGGACAACAAAAACAAATTAACAAAAGATTTGGAAAGGGTCATTCATCTACTACAAGCCCTGGGATACACAGTCAATATAAAAAAGTCAAGGCTGATACCATCCCAAAGGATAACCTTCTTGGGTGCAGATCTGGACACACCAAAACAAATGGCATTCCTGACAGTAGAAAAACAGGAGCAACTCCCTCTCTACTTCATGGCATTAACAAAGCAGAACCAGCTAACAGCAAGAAAAGTCCTGCAAGCCCTCGGTTACATGGCATCCTGCATAATATTGGTTCCAAATGCCAGACTTACATATGAGAAAGTTACAGTGGTACCTAAGGAATTTATGGTCTCAGCACAAGCACAGCCTAGAAACCCAAATTCCAATAATTCCATGCCTGAAGCAAGAATTCCAATGGTGGGCTCAGGCCTGTCAATTAAACAAGGGACTGCCCTTCCACAACACTCAGCCAAGCCAGGCCATCACAACAGACGCCTCAGACCTCGGTTGGGGGGGCACACATGCTGGACAAGTGCATACAAGGCTTATGGACTCGAGACCAGCTGCACCTGCACATAAATCAAAAGGAAATGCTGGCAGTAAAACTGGCAATTCAGGCATTCAGACCATTTCTTCAACAGGGTCAAGTGCTGATAAGGACGGACAACACCACAGTTATGTGGTACATCAACAAACAGGGAGGCACACATTCATACCCTCTATGCCGGATGGCAATGGACCTCTGGAATGTGGCCCTGAGCTTCAACATTCAGTTACAAGCAATTTTTGTGCCAGGAAAAGAATATATACTAGCAGACATCCTAAGCAGAACTACCAAGGATGCTCACGAATGGATGCTGCATCCGGACATCTTCAAAACCATTACAGGGAAATGGGAACTACCAGAAATAGACTTATTTGCATCCCCACACAACCACCAACTGAAAAAGTTCTGCACAAGGACGTACCACCCACTTGCTTGGAAAGTGGACTCCCTATCCTTCAGTTGGAAAAACCTGACAGCATATGCATTCCCACCTCTTCCTTTGATGCACAAGGTGCTATTGAAGATCAAAGAAGACCGTCCAAGGATCATCCTGATAGCTCCAGACTGGCCAAGGCAACATTGGTACCCATTACTGAGGAGCATGTCTCGAGAACAAATATGGCCTCTGCCCCTTGTTCCCCTGCTGTTAACACAGAACAACTTCAAAACCCTACATCCAAACCTGAAAACACTGCAGCTGGCTGCCTGGAGCATTGCATAAGACCAAATAACCCAGATTTATCTCAAAGGGTTAAAGACATTATCTTGGAGGCTCGCAGACCCTCAACAAGAAAAACTTATTCAGCAAAATGGAAAAGATATCTCATTTTGGAGTACTGCAAAAGGAAAAAATGTGGCACTGGTAAACATAGCTAACGTCCTGGAATACTTGGCAGAGCTCTTCCACAACGGCCTGTCCTATTCTTCCATTAAGATTCATGCATCAGCTATTTCAGCAGAATACAACTTGGATCCTCCAGTCTTCTCACATCCTCTACTCAGGCAGTTTCTGAGAGGAATTAAAAACGTAAAACCACCTAGGAAGCCACCATTGCCAGCATGGGACTTGAACTTTGTGCTAGAAAAGTTGACACTCCCTCCTTTCGAACCAGCAGCAACAGCAGAATTACAGTACTTATCATGGAAAACTGCTTTCCTGCTTGCAATCACTTCAGCAAGAAGGGTATCCGAGCTACAGGCATTAATGGCAGTACAGCCCTTCCTGATCTTCCATCAAGATAGTGTCCATGAGAACTAATCCTACTTTTATGCCAAAGGTGGTCTCCAGGGTATCTTTAAATCAAGCTATCCACCTACCTACATTCTTCCCCAACCCACAGAACAGGGGGAGAGACTGTTGCATACCTTGGATGTACATAGACAATTACGTTACTACCTGGACAGGACCAAGAGCAATAGAAAACTGACCAGCTACTGGTAGCATATGCAACAGGAATGGAAGGAAAAGCAATTTGAAACAGACAATCTCTAAGTGGATAGGAAATTGCATTAGATTTTGTTATTCCTACCATGGGAAGAAAACTCCAGAAAACATCAGGCCTCACTCTACAAGGGCTACAACCACTACCACAGCTTTTACGAGGAGTGGCTACCAAAGACATTTTAGAGGCTGCTACTTGGAGCTCCGTGCATACATTTGCCAAGCATTATAATTTACCTTTATACTCCAGATCCCGAGCAGGTTTTGCCACTGCTGTTTTGCAAGGGATCTTAACTACACCATAATCTTATTTCTCCTCCTCCCCAGTTTGGCTATGGTATTCTACCCATTTGTAAGGACTGCAGATGCATCCTTGAAGGACATAGTACAGTTTTGTACCTACCATAAATGTAGATGTCCGATAGGCATGCATCTGCAGTCAGGATTACCCACCCTCCTTCCCCTCTGTGGTACTCCTAGGGTATTTGCCCATCTTGTAGCTAGCTGCGGGAATCTATTATGGTGTATTTGTTTGTATATATGTACATACATGCTTATTTTTTGTTTGCTCTCTACTATTTGGAACCATTTGCATTTATCCAAATTTAGCCTTCCTAGAGGGCACCTGGCATCTGGGGCAAGAAACACTGAGGAAAATGGCGTCGGCTGATGCCTTTATACCCGAAGAACTGCAGCTATGACGTCGGGTGAAGTGCGACACCAGCCGAGGCCAGACCCAGACTTTGGAATCTGGCCGACCGAAGGGCTGCCTGACGACAGGACAACCCATTTGTAAGGACTGCAGATGCATGCCTATCGGACATCTACATTTATGGTAGGTACAAAACTACTTTCAGATGGCTTCTGATGATGAGGATACTTTATCCATGATACACCTCTTGAGGAAATATCCTTTTGGGAAACAGTAAGGTAATGAATTATTTTGAGTGAGAATCAACATGGATATCTGATGTACCATAGAAAGGTTACAGTTTAATAGAGGTGGGCTCCTGCAACTGTCCCCTCCAGATGTTCGTGTTCCACTGTTGCAGTCATCACCTGTGTGTTATCCCTGCTGTGGTAGCCCTCGGACGGCCAGAATATTGTAGTCAATGTTTTTTTTTTGCATTGGCTGCAATCGCCCGCAGTCTGAGTTCAGATCATCAATGCTATGTAAAGCAAGGCAGCCAACATCATTACATCAGTCTTTCTTGCGTGGAGCCCATAGCTGAAGCAATTTGCAGGAGTTGAATTTCAGCTAAAAACGTCTAAAGCTGAGTACCCCGTTGGAGATCCTTTTTTCTTGCACTAACCGATGTCCAAAAAAAGTTTTGTCTCTCCTTTGGAAAGCAGATCCCACACAGAGACTTCCATTCTTACTGCATCACTTGTTTAGGCCCAGACCACGACGTCCCCCGTTGCTGAGAACCATTTGCCATAGAGCTTTTTTGTAGACAGTTATTTTCGTGTTCCGTCTTAACATTACGATATGGTGTCAGTCAGCCAAGAATCTGTGGACATTCTGAAAAAACGTAGAGGTAAAGATAGAGACAGACCACACAAGGCTAAGCCTTCCGATGATGCTACCACTAAGCAGGTCATCAGTTCTCCGGAATTCAGTGAGGCACTTTCGCAGCCCCTGATGCCTGATTCAATACCTAAGCAGGCCTCTGCCGAGACCCTTTTGGAGTCCAGTATGCTGCAGAAATCTTCTTCGTGCTGTCTCTGCCTCTGTTGGGTCCAGAGCCGCAACTCAGGCACCGGCTTCAAAGGAGGCATTTCACACTACCGAAACTAGACAAAAAACAACACCTTGTCATCCGACTACCGTTTCTCTCAGACCAGATTCTCTCAGGCCTAGAAGCAAGGCCACTCCTAGTAAATCTGCTTCTAGCCACCATCTTGCTACTGCTCCACCACCCCAAGCACAAATGCTTAAAATGGCAGAGGATCTCCTCTGCCTTAACGAGGGTAGTCAGGCAGGCCAGAAGTTCTAAAAGGAAAAGGCACCCTTCTCCAAAAACTATGACGGAGCAGGATTCTGAGGACTCTGACTATTCAGTCTTTGAAGAGGAACAGCATCCCTTAACCGCCTATAAGAATTCTGATGCAGAGGAATCCATCCCTTTTGCCTCCCCTCCAGAGGACCTTTCCTTTGGGGAAACCCTTCACTCCCTCAGGGAACATTTCCAGTGGGAATCTCAGGACTTCCCACAGTCTAAGAAAAGACTTGGAGAGTTTCTCGACCTGCTCCAGCACAGACCTTTGGCCATTCCCCCTATTTTCGAAGTGATGGATGATGTTTTCCATGAATCCTGCTTTAGCCCCTAATGCCCTCCCTCCTGCTCCCAGTAAATCTGACAGGTACTACAGAGTACAAGATTCTCACAAATACTTGATAGAAATCCTGCTGAAGTCCCAGTGGTCATTACACAGGGACCTAAAGGAGGTAAGACTAGTTCTGCCAAGAATCCTCTTCCTATTGACAAGGATTCCAGAGCTCTGGACAGATGGGGTAAAAACGTATACACTTCTACAACCTTAGCTATCCAAGCACTCAATTGTCAGTTCCATATGTTAAAATGTCAACACACTTTGGAACCATTAAAACAGAAGATTGCTACCTTTCCTGACTGTTCCAGTTCAAAAGAGTTTGGCAGATTTACTGCACTCTGCTTGTCAAGTGGCCAAACACTGATTACAATGTGGATTTGACGCTCTAGAAGCCTCTAGCAGGGCAGCAGTGACAAGATCTGTTATTAGGAGACATGCACTGCTGAAGGAACAACCTATCCCTGATCATGTCAAGTCTAAACTTATTGATGCACCCCTAGATGAGGAGTGCTCGTTTGGGGAAAGCCCAAGAGGTGCTTAAAAAGATGGAAGACTAATCAAAATCTGTGCAGACAGTAAAATATTTCTTTCAGGTTCAACCTCCCATGTTCAGCAGGAACTTTCCCTCTAAGCACTGGTCCTTTCCTGCACCTAGCAGACCGGGCCAAAATAAGCCCTGCAAGGACAGACCATCCAGGCCCCTATCCCAGGGCCAGCAGAGAAGCAGACAATGGACCACTTCCGTCCCGAAGGCAGGGAGTTCTAAGCCAACCTTCTATGGCAAACAGCCACAATGACTCCCCTTCCCCCTTCTGCCCTCCCTTCACGCATCAAAAAACTAGGAGGAAGGCTCCCCCTCTTCAAAGACAGCTGGCTGTCTGTAGCAAAGGAAAAATGGGTCTTAAAGATCATTTTTCAGGGATACAACTTCTCTTTCAGCGAACTCCCAATTCCAAGAGGGTACCCAGTCTTTCCTCCAAATCAGTGGACAAAGGCATTGAAACAGGTCCAAACTCTCATGTCCTAGGGGGCAGTAGAACCTGTCCTCGCTGATCAAACGGGCAAAGGCTTTTATTGCAGACTATTACTTGTTCCCAGAAAAGAGAGCACCTGGCGCCCCATCCTGGATATATCTATTCTGAGCACCTCCCCAGTGGTCCCCAGATTCAGAATGCTAACTTTGCAGCAGCTGCTGCCTACACTAACAAAAAATGCCTTGGTAGTGACCCTAGACCTAAACAATGCCTAACTTCACATCCCTTTCAGGGAATCGTGCAGGAAATTCCTGTGCTTCAGAGCAGGATCACAACACTTTCAGTTCTCTGCGCTGCGCTTTGGCTTATCTACTGCACCGAGAGTATTCACCAAATGCTTAGCCCCGGACATAGCATTCTGCAGACAGAAAAGTATACAGATTTACCCTTACCTGGACGACTGCCTCATTCAGCCAGAGTGCAAAGAAAAGCTGCTCCAGGACCTTCTCTTTGTCAAATCACTCCTAACTTCCCTAGTGTTCACCATCAACAAGAAGAAATCAAAGCAAACCCCATGAGGAAGATCATTTTCTTGGGAGTTGTGCTAGACACAGCATCCCAAATGGCCTTGCTATCCCCAGACAAGCAGAGCTTCCTGCGCCTCTACTTTACCCCGCTGGCTTCCAGAAGTCACCTTACCTTGAAGGAGTTCCTGCAAGTCCTGGGATACATGGCATCCTGCATTTTTCTCATTCCTCTGACCAGGCTTCACATGAGAAAACTTCAATGGTATCTAAAGAACCTATGGTGCCAGCACTCTGTCCCTAGAGACCTCTGTCCCTCTGATCCCATGTATAAGGGCTGAGTTTCTCTGGTGGGCAGAGGCCTGAGTCAAGAATAAGGGTTTTCCCTTCATCCTGTGCCTTACCGGCCACACCATCACCACCGACACCTCAGAGATTGCTTGGGGCGTTCACCTAGCAGGCAGGTGCACCCAAGGTCTTTGGTAAGCCCAGCAACTTCACTTGCACATCAATCAGAAAGAAATGCTGGCAGTACAAAAGGCTCTGATATCTTTCAAACACCATCTCAGGGCAGGGCTTCTCCTTATAAAAACGGGCAACACTACAGTAATGTTGTATATCAACAAACAGGGAGGCACCCAATCTTACCCCCTATGCAGGTTAGCCATGAGCGTCTGGCTTAGTCACCTCCATGGGTCTACGCTTAATTGCCCAATACCTACTAGGGTCAACAACACTCTAGCAGACCACCTAAGTAAAAACTTATTAGACCCCCATGAGTGGCAGCTCCACAGGGGAATCTCTGCAAATCACACAGGAGTGAGGGACTCCAGAAGTGGATCTCTTAGCCTCGCATGTCAACCAACAGCTGCAAAAGTTCTGTACCAGGGAGTATCACCTCCTAGCATGGAAGGTAGATTCCTACCTTCACGTGGCACTCCCTCTTTGTGTACGTGTTACCACCTCTGCCCCTTATTCCCAAGGTACTGGTCAAAATAAGGGAGGAGAGACCAAAGGCCATCCTCAATGCTCTAGACTGGCCCAGACAGTAGCCTGACCTTACAACCCCCCCCCCCCCCAAGCAGCTTCCCCTGATTTCAGACCTCTTGGCCCTGGTGAGGGGGAAGATACTGCACCCAGACTTAGACTGTTAATCTTTCAGCATGGCTTATACCTTAAAAGTTAACAAGGAGTCCTCGTTAAGCATACAGGTCCTAGACATCACCACAGAGGCCAGAAGGCCCAACACCAGAAAATCATACGCAGGGAAATTGAAAAGACTCTGCTCCTGGAGCCAGTCCAGAGGTGCCAGTACCTCCCATCCTTCCATCCTTCTTATCTTGGATTACCTGGCCGAGTTGCTCAAAAGTGGCCTCAGTCATTTCTGCCCATTACGATTCAGACCCACCCCTCTTCTCTCATAGTTTAAGCAATTCCTCAGAACGGTTTCTAATATCAGACCTCCCAGAAGGCCTCCCCCACCACCCTGTGGCCTGAATTATGTTTTAGAAAAACTAACCTTGCCTCCTTTCTAACCTGCTGCTTCTACAGAATTGAAATACCTCTCCTGGAAGACTGCCTTCCTACTAGTTATCACCTCAGCCAAAAAGGGTATCAGAACTTCAGGCTCTCGTTGCTATCGAGCCCTTCATAATTTTTCATGCAGACACGGTCTCCCTGAGGACTAACCCCTCCTTTATACCCAAGGTGGTATCTGATGTGACCCGCAACCAGACCATATACCTACCCACCTTCTTTTCCAACCCTCAAAACAAGAGGGAAAGAATTCTGCACTCATTAGACGTGCACAGACCACTCAGATACTATCTGGACTGTACTAGACCATTCAGAAAAACAGACCAAGTATTTGTCAGCTTTGCCCCTGGGGCAGAGGGGAAGACTATTTATTTCCAAAGAAAGTATTTCCAAATGGATATCTGACTGTATCCATTTCTGCTACAGAGTACATGGGACCCACCCCACCCCCCCAAGTCTATCCATACCTATTCCACTAGGGCAACCTCCACTTCCACAGCCTTCCTCAGAGGAGTCCCCACCCAGGACATCTTGGAAGCTGCCACCTGGACCTCTGTCCATACCTTTTACAAAGCATTACCACCTACCTCTTTTTTTGTAAGTCTAGGGCAGGGTTTGCCTCTGCAGATGTTCATCGTGTTTCATTGTTGCAGTCATTACATTTGGGTTATCCTGCTGGCAGGCTACCCAGTTGGCCTGAATACCAAAGTCTAGGTCCGGCGTCGGTTGCTGTCACCTCCTCCCTGACGTCAGTGTGCCAGGGGTATAAAAGATGCAGCCAACGCCATTTTCTTCAGTCTTTCTTGCCGCGCGGTGCCCGAAGCAAAAGCAGTTCGCAAGTGCCGGTCGGTCGACTCCTGAGATTTTCAAGTTCGAATTTCGGATCCGAAGTCTTCATTTAAAGCTAAGTACCCTGCTGGGGAAACTTTTTTCTTGCTCCAGACCGATGTCAGAAAAAGTTAATGGTATTTCTTGTGGGAAGCAAATACCTCATAAGGATTTTCATTCTTACTATATTCCTTGCCTAGGCCCTGACCACGACGTTGCTAGTTGTCGGTTTTGTGCTAGGTTTAACCATTTAACGCACTATTAAGCGTCTGTATGATTTTGCTTTTCATTACTTTGGCAGACTAATTATATAATGCCGTCGGAACAGCCGACTACCGGAGTTTACAAAAAACGCAAAGAAAGAGAAGGACCAGCATCCGAGGTTCGAAACTGACGGCGAGGCTTCTTCGAGGCCATTCGTCGGTTCTCAGTGAGGCGCTTTCACAGCCCCTGACGACCGCTACTTTAGAGCCGCAGGCCGATACCGACTCCCAACGCGGAGTCAACCAGGCCTACAGAAACTCAAGGTATTGGACCTTCGGAAACCATTCCCTCAGATGGGTCTGGAGCCGCTGAGCAGGCATTGGCTTCTGAGGGCATTTTCAGGCCTACACAATTGTATGTTAAAATGACTTCAGCTTCAAAGGCAAAGACTAAAGCAGCTTTAAAGACAAAGTACAACAGCCCCATGGACAGGCCACCATGCCTAAAAAACAGATGCTCAGAATGGCCGAAGACCTGATTACTTTGATCAGGGGTTCTCATCCCCCTCCTGACAAGAGGCCTAGGCAGGAGATAGAATATGAATCTTCAGATCAGGTTTCCATTTCATCTGATTCCTCTTCTGATCAGCAATACTCTCTTCCTCCTTATGAGGATTCTGATGCTGAAGAATCTATCCTCTCAGCTTCTCCACCTGAGGGTTATTCTTTTGGCGAAACACTGCATACCATGAGGGAGCATTTCCACTGGGAGAGCCAAGATTATTCAGAATCTAAGAAAAGGCTCAGAGACTTTCTTTTACTGCCTCAGCACAGGCCCCTTGCTATTCCACCTGTGCTAGACATTGTAGATGTATTTTCAGAGTCCAGTCTGACTCCTGACTCCTTACCTCCAGCTCCTGTTAAGCCAGACAGATACTACAGGGGTCCAGACTCCCACAAAATTCTTTTTAAATACCCTGCTGCTGACCCAGAAACTATCTCTCAGGGTCACAAGGGGGTCAAGGCTTCCACTGCAAAAATCCCTACCCCCCTCTGACAGAGATTCCAGGGCCCTGGACAGATGGGGAAAGATTTACACTTCTGCTACCTTGGCTATATGGGCTTTAAATTGTCCGTTTCATATGCTTAAATACAGCAATACATAGTGTCACTGCTTAAACAGAAAATGTTGACAAATTCTGAATGTGCAGAGAATAAAGAAATGCAGGATTTATTGCATGCAGCTGAACAAGTTGGAAAGCATACTTTACAATGTGGTTTTGATTCTTTGGAGGCCTCCTGCAGAGCCGCTGTTACGGGTTCTCTCATTAGGAGGCATGCTTGGTTAAAGTAACAGAATCTGCCTGATCATGTTAAAGCAAAATTATTAGATGCTCCATTACAGCATGATACCTTGTTTGGTGTTAAAGCAAAAGAGGTGTTGAAGAAAATGGAGGACAAAGCCAAATCTATGCAGACAGCCAAGGATTTCTTACAGGTACAGCCTCCAAGATTTAACAAACAGTGGCCTACAAAGAATTGGTCCTTTCCAGTGTCAGACAGGCCACAAAGAGGCAGATACAGACGCCCTAGAGGCAGATCCCAGCCCTAAGGCTCATAGAAGTCTAAACAATGGGGTGCTTCTACCTCCAAAAGTGGAGAAGACAAGTCACAGCCATACAGAAAGCAGTCCCAATGACTTCCCCCTGCCACCGCCAAGCACTTATCTTCTGGCAGCTCCTTTAGGGGGAAAACTAGCATTTTTTTCTCAAAACTGGCACCTAATCACCCAAGACAAATGGGTCTTGAACATAGTGTCACAAGGTTACAGGTTCCACTTTCACACCCTGCCAAGGGCAAACGGTATGCCAGACCTGCCAAAAAATCAATGGACAGAGGCACAAAAGCAAGTTTCATCCCTCATGAACATGAGGACCATTCAGCAAGTACCACAGCAAGAGCAGGGACAATGATTTTATTTAAGACTTTTGGTGCCCAGAAAGGACAAAGCCTGGAGGCCAATACTGGACCTATCTATTCTAAATACATACCTGGATATTCCAAAATTCAAAATGTTGACTCTGCAGCAGCTTCTGCCCATGCTGGGCAAGAAGGCTTGGCTTGTAAATTTAGACCTAAAAGAGGCATACCTGTATGTCCCAATCAGACAATCGTGCAGAAGATACCTCAGATTCATAGCTGGCTGAATGCACTACCAATTCTCTGCACTGCCCTTTGGCTTATCTACTGCGCCCAGGGTCTTCACAAAATGCCTGGCACCAGTAATTGCATTTTGCAGACAAAGAGTAATACAAATATATCCTTACTTGGATGACTGCCTTATTCAAGCAGAGAACAAGGACTTGCTACTACAACATCTGGCATTTGTAAAAAGATTATTAACATGCCTAGGGTACACAGTAAATGAGAAGAAATCAAAACTTGTACCCTCTCAAGAGATAATATTCCTGGGTGCAAGTTTAAATACAACTGCCCAGATAGCTTATCTCATGCCAGACAAACAAAGGCAACTGACTACTTATTACAAAAGGTTGGCAACAAACACCCAGTTAACTGCAAGAAAAATTCTGCAGGCTTTGGGCTTCATGGCATCCTGCATTCTGCTAATTCCATATGCAAGACTGCATATGAGGAAACTACAATGGTATCTAAAACATGCCTGGAAACCATAATTACACTCATTCCCTGCCTACAACAGGAGTTTCGATGGTGGGCAAAGGCCTGTCACCACAACAAGGGGCAGCCATTCACCATACCCCCAGCCAGGCAAACATTGACAACAGATGCATCAGATTATGCCTGGGGGGCCCACATGGCAGGAAGATGTATTCAGGGCTCATGGTCCGCAATCCAAATGCATCTACATATCAATCAAAAAGAGATGCTAGCTGTTCAAAATGCCCTGACAGCCTTGAAGGATCTACTTCATCCAGGATAACTACTGATAAAGACGGACAATACTAGAGTCATGTGGTACATAAGCAGGGAGGCACACATTCCTACCCCCTTTGCAGGCTAGCCATGACTTTGTGGGACACAGCATTGACTTACCAAGTAAATCTGCAAGCACAATTCCTGCCAGGAAAGATAAATACTTTGGCAGATGAACTAAGCAGAAACCTCATGGATCCCCATGAGTGGAAATTGGATCCACAAGTCTTCAACATCATAATAAGGAATTGGGGATGCCCCAACATAGATCTATTTGCCTTCCCTCACAACTGCCAACTACAGAGATTCTGCACAAGGACTTATCACAAGCAAGCATGGAAAGTGGATGCTCTATCTTTCAGCTGGAAAAACTTAATAGTATACGCCTTTCCACCACTGCCTCTCATCCCCAAGGTACTCCTAAAGGTCAGACAAGAGAAGCCAAAAATGATACTGATTGCCCTAGACTGGCCCTGCCAGCACTGGTACCAAATCGTAAGGAACTTGACTCAATGCCCAGCATGGAAATTTACCTCAAATTCATCACTTACTGACCCAACAAAACAATCAGATCCTGCATAGCCAACTCAGGATCTTAAATCTGGCAGCATGGTGGATAATGTTGCTTTTAAAAACACACCTCTCTTTAAAGCAGTTATGGATGTTATTTTGGAGGCCCAGTACCAGAAAATCTTAAGCAGAAAAATGGAAGAGATTCTGTGCTTGGAACCAGGCACAAGGAATTGACATGATTGTTCCAGATATACCTCAGATTTTGCAATACTTAACTGAGATGCTGGACAAAGGCCTATCCTTTTCATCAATTAAGATTCATGCCTCTGCCATTTCAACTCATTACAATACAGAGCCATCTGTTTTCTCTCATCCTTTATTAAGGCAGTACCTCAGAGGAGCCAAAAACTTATGGCCTCCAAGGAGATCACCAATACCTGCATGTGACCTCAATTATGTCTTGGAAAAACTCACTCTGCCTCCTTTTGAGCCAGCTGCTACAGCTGATATAAAATGTTTATCATTGAAAACAGCTGTGCTCCTAGCAATAACCTCTGCAAGGCGAGTCTCAGAGCTACAGGCACTCATGGCTGTGGAACATTTTATCATCTTCCATCCAGATAGGTTTTCTCTAAGGACAAACCCCACTTTTATGCCTAAGGTAGTGTCCAATGTGGCCCTCAACCAAACTATTCATTTGCCTACCTTTTATCCAAATCCACAGAATAAGGGTGAGAAACCTCTGCATTCTTTGGACATACGCAGACAGCTGTGCTTCTGCTTGGACAGAACCAAAGCTTTCAGAAAGACTGAGCAATTACTGGTAGCATATGCTGCAGGATCACAAGGAAGGGCTATCTCAAAGCAGACTATTTCAAAGTGGATGGGTCACTGCATTCGTCTATGCTATTCTCAACATGGCAAGTCAGTGCCTAAGGGCATTAGGCCACATTCAACCAGAGCAGCAGCCACTTCAGCAGCCTTCCTCGGAGGAGTGCTCACCAAAGACGTTTTAAAGGCTGCAACCTGGAGTTAAATGCATACGTTTACAGAGCACTACCACTTGCCACTCTACTCCATATCCAGGGCAGGCTTTTTCCACTGCAGTCCTGCAGGGCCTCATAGCCGCTCCTAATTCCATTTAGTTCCAGCCTCCCAACCTTAGCTTTGGGATTCAACCCAATTGTAATGACTGCAACAGTGAAACACGATGAACATAGTAGGTTCATAGGTTCATACTAGGCTATCTGCCCTAGGGCATTTATAAGCCTAGCCAGAGTGTGTGTGGCTTTCACCACCCCTTAGGATGAGAATACTATACCCATTAGTTTGCTGTGCCTCTGTCCAGCAGTGATATAGAGATGATTCCCGGGGTAAACCTACGATCTCCCATCCACTCGTCAAAGATTGCTCTTGAACAGAGTCAGTGAGGGGCTCTGCCTCACATGGACTGGGATTCTGTTCTATAGTGTAGGGAGTCTCTGGGTGATGAATCTGTCCCTCCAGCACGTCCTATTTATATCCGTGTTGAGGTTTAAGTCTCTTGCTCTCGTGGCTCTGGTGGATTTGGATTTTTTGAGGTGGAGCATGTCCATTAATTCCGGGTTGGACATGGCCTTGTATGTCAGGCACAGATCGCCTCTGAGCAGACGGTATGCGACTGAATAGAGCTGGAGTTTCTTCAGTCGGGCATCGTATGACATATGTTTGAGCCCCTTTATCCTTTTGGTGAGGAACTTTTGGGGTCTTTCCAACTGCTGCAGGTGTCGGGTAAGGTACATTCGGAATGGGGCGTTGTACTCAATCATTGGTCTGATAAGTGAAGAGTACAGGGTACAATGACCTCTCCTGATCTGGATGTGAATCCCTTCATGATCAGGTGGGCAATGTAGAAGGTCTTCCTAACCACTTTGGCAATGTGAGTGTCAAAGAGAGGTTACTGTCAACTTGGGTCCCCAGGTCCCTGATAACTTCTTCCGTGTTTAATGGATTACCACCTATGTGGTAATTAGGGGTTACCTTGTTTTTCCCAAAGGGTATGACTATACATTTTTGGCATTTAGCTTAAGGCCATGGCTCTGGCACCAGTTATCCATTTCTATGAGACCTTTCTGGAGGATGTCTGTGTCTGATGGAGTGTCAATTATGGTGCCCAGTTTGCAGTCATCTGCAAATTTTGTCAGCCACAATCCTCCTATGTTTGCCTGCACTTCAGAAAAATAAATGCCGAACAAGAGGGGGCCCAGGACTGAGCCCTGTGGGACACCGCTCGTGACCGGCTTAGAGTCTGACATGGCACCAGCAACTCTAACCCTGTGTGTTCTGTCCTTGAGCCAGTTTGCAACCCATCTTGTGACATATGGGTTTACATCTAAGCTGGTGAGCTTTTCTATGATGCCCGAGTGGGGTATTGTGTCGAACGGTTTTGCTAGGTCAAGGTAGGCTGTGTGAACTGCCTTACCCTCATCAATGGCCTTAGTGACTGTTTCGAAAAAGTCGACCAAGTTCAAGAGGCAGGATCTGCCCTTGACAAAGCCAAATTGGGTAGGATCCAGTGTCTGTAGGTCCCCAATGTCTTTGAGTTCCATTATGATCCTCTCCATAGCTTTGCAGACAAGGCTCGTCAAGCTTATGGGGCGGTAATTCCCAGGGTCCGTAGAAGCACCGCCTTTGTGGAGTGGGACCACAGTTGCAGTACGCCATTCTTTGGGTACGTATCCTGTAGTAAGGCTACAGCAGCCTTATGTGTGGGTTTAGTTCCTCATTGAGTTCATGTAGCACACAGCCGGGGACACCGTCCGGTCCCATTGATGCTGTGTTTTTTGCTTTAGAGAGAGCAGCTCTCACCTGGGCATCTGAGATGTTTGTGAGGCTAGACTCTGGTGGGATAGATATTTCTCCTTTTGGGGGGGAGGGAGGGGAGAAATTTGCACTGAAGCTGTCTGCCAGTATGTTGGTAATGTCTGTGGGTTCAGTGATTTTTTTTTATCATTTTGGACTAATTCTGAGTATATCTGGGAGTTTCCACCCAGGTTTCTAACATAGCTAAAGAAGGCTTTATGATTGTCTTTTGTGTCATTAGCGATTTTTCTCTCAAAGTTGGCCTTGGATGATTTTGAGTGATCGTAGTTTTTTGCTAGTATTGATCAGAGATGCCTTCCCATTTAGGGATTTTGCTCTGTCATGTAGTAGCTTTCTCCTCCTTGTTGTAGAGTTTGTTTATGGCTGGAGTCCACCAGACCGGGCGCCTGCCTTTGGTGGAAAGGGTCTTGATTTTATTAGGGATTGCTTGATCCATACATTCCTGGAGGTGCTCGTAGAAGGCATTTGTAAGGGTTTCAGCAGCGTGGGTTGTGGTTTCCACTGGCTCGGGGGCCTTGAAGGATACCACTCCAGTCTTAAGAAGTGTGAAGTTTGCTTTTGAGAAGTTCTTCACTGTGGTCTTTTTTGCTGGGGGCGGGATGTGGATCTCCAGTGAGATTAATTTATGGTCTGATCTCACCAATGAGGGATATACTTCCGGTGTGGAGCATTTTGTCCCCATGTTTGTGATGATCAGGTCTAGTATATTTTCTCCTCTTGTGGGAATGGTGACTAGTTGTTCCATAGCATTTGAGTTTATGAACTCAAGGAATCTTTGGGCTAGGGTGTTGGGGCTTGAGTAATGTTCCCAGTCTATGTTTGGGTAGTTGAAGTCACCCAATATGATGGTGTTTGGAGAGACATTCATACTCTCCAGTGTCTTCAGGAAGGCTGTGTGGGTTTTCTGAGTTTGAGAAGGTGGTCTTGTAGCATGTTACAAACTGTAGGGCAGTTTTACCTATGGTTAATTGCACCTGGATGGTCTCCGATGCTTCGTGCATTGCCACTAACCTGGAGGTGTGGGTATCCTTTATGAATATGGATACTCCCCCTCCTTTTGTGGTTCAGTCCGGATTTTGGGGCCGGAACGCATGATATGAGGTATAACCTGATAGTGCTGGGGTGCTCTCAGGAGCCTTGAACCAGGTTTCAGTCACAGCACAGACATCGATGTTCTCCATACTGAGGAGGGCTTCGAGGGCGTGCTTCTTGAGGTTTAGACTTCTGGCATTGAGCAGTATTACCCTTAGTTTTTCTCCATTTTTGTTCTCTAGGGCGGTAGGTTTATAATTTGAGCCTTGCCTAAAAAAAGGCACTATGGGGGTGGCAAGAGCCTTTGCCAATATCCGGAAGCCCAGGGGTGACAGGTGCAAGCCGTCCCTTGCGAAGCAGCGTGGCTTGTCAAGCATGTCATCCCAGGCAGACAGACATTGGATCCCCTTAGAATGACACCAGTAATTAAGCCAATTATTAAAGCTGATCATTTTGTCTCTGTATTGTGGCATCATTCTTGGTGAGAGTAGGATACTACTCAGGGTCAGGGTCATACCGGCCTGGGCTACGTAATCTGAGAGCTCCTCTATGTCTCTTTTCATGTAGTCCAGGGAGGTACGTCTCAGGTCGTTC
This sequence comes from Protopterus annectens, assembly GCF_019279795.1. Taxonomy (NCBI): domain Eukaryota; kingdom Metazoa; phylum Chordata; order Ceratodontiformes; family Protopteridae; genus Protopterus; species Protopterus annectens. Next base: position 1,031,589,698 of record NC_056733.1, read on the forward strand.
ACACCGGCATGGACAATGACAGAGTCATACTTGTACTTGCTGTGGAGTGACCTGAGTGCTTGTGTTATGTGGCGGATTCTAGCGCCTGACAGGCAGCTTACTGTGATCTTTTCCTTGTTCAGTCTGGTGAGTGGGACGTCAGTGTGTCTGACTATGGAGTCACCTGTAACAAGTGTGTCTGGCATTGTGTTTGGCCTTAAGGGCTGTGACTGTTTAGCACACTGACTTTGAGAACTATGTGTTGCATGTCTTATGTCTTGAGGTGGCAGTTGCTTGGGTGTCTGCTTTGGAGGCCTCTGTAGTTTTGGTAGATTTTGATCAGTGCCTCCAGTATGTCTTTGTGTGTTTATGTGTTTGTTTTGCAGTTGTGATAGTTCTATGTGAAACTGGGTTTGTGGTGTGCGTGGTTTCCTTCTCCTCCTGTCTGGTCTTGCCAGTCCTGAGTTGAGAGAGCTCAGCCTCCAGTTTGGCTATATAGTTGCATCTCTCACATGTATTTGTGTTTTGTGGGAGAAGGAGTGGGTTGTCTGTGTACATGAGGCAATTGTAACATTGCCTCAAGATGCCCAGATTCACCAGCTGAACAGGAGAGGACGCTAGCAACTGACCCTTCGACATGCTAGGAAAAAGTGAAGAAGTTTGCTGTGTAACTGAGTCAGAAGGGACCTATAGGGAAATGGGTACTCAAGGGGATTCTAGGTTAATATAGTACTTTGTTTAGTATACAAGTACTTTACCTATATAAAAATGCTTTAGGAGCAAGTGCTGATCTATTGAGAGAGAATAGACTGTTTAGATTGCAAGTAGAGAAGTTCTAAGGGAAAAATTGAAGAGCAGACTTTACGGAGCCAGAAATACTTTAACCTTGTTTAACCGGCGCTGCCCGATGGTGCTCTATGGGCAACTCCGCCCTAAAGCGGGCTTTATAGCAGGGGGTTGAAAAGAGCTAGGAATTGACCCAAAATGGCCAATAGACTACAAGTTTCTGGCTGGAACCACTGCTCTAGGGGCAAATAGGCTGCTCAGTGCTCCCCACTCCCACTGGTGAACAAAGAAGCTTCCCTTTATCCAAATAAGGATATGGTACAGTTGTGTACCTACCATAAATGTAGATGTTAGAGTGTATTCACTGTTGCAGTCCAGGTTACCCACCATCCCCCTTATCTTTGCTGGACCTTATCTGTACTTCTCTATTCTATACAACCTATGTGGTGTATTTGCTTGTAGATGAAGGAAACTTATTTAGTGCATGCATGCTTTATTGACATATTTTTAGCCTACCCTTTTGGGGGCACCTGACACCTGGGGCAAGAAAAACTGAAGAAAATGGCGTTGGCTGCATCTTTTATACCCCTGGCGCACTGACGTCAGGGAGGAGTTGACAGCAACCGATGCCGGACCTAGACTTTGGAATTCAGGCCTACTGCGGGTAGCCTGCTAGCAGGATAACCCCATTGTAATGACTGCAACAGTGAATACACTCTAACATCTACATTTATGGTAGGTACATAACTGTACTTTCTCCTCCAGGGCTTGCTGACCCATGCCTAGGACTTGACCTATCCTTCCACCCCTCTCTTCAACTTTGGGAATCCTCCCACAGGTGATGACTGCAACAGTGAAACACAAACATAGTACAGTTGTGTACACTTATCATAAATGTTGGTGTTAGTGTATTCACTGTTGCAGTCCTGGTTTCCATCCCTCATATAGCGTCTTCCTTTAGGAGGACACTAGCTTCCCATGGTGGCTTTTAGCCACCAGGACCACTTTTTTCCTTATTTCCTTGTGCTTCTGATGGGTTAGGGCAAGAAAAACTGATGTAATGACGTGATGACTGCAACAGTGAGTACACTCTAACATCTACATTTATGCTAAGTGTGTACTTTTTGGAAACTCTTCTGGCCGCTTTTGCATCCGTTTGTACAGCACCTTGCTGTCTACCTTCAGCTCCTAAGAGACCTGATAAGTTCAGCATAGTGCCTTGAAGACCTAAACTACTTGTATTAAAAACCCTCTGGCAGGTCCCTCTTTTTTGTTTTCTGTTTCCATAGACAAACCATCCATATTTTTATTTGTTGCTTGTGCCTTGCCCTCAGATAAAGATAGGGCAATGCAAAGAAGGTTTACACCTGTTCTACCCTGGAATTTGGAGCTTTGAATTACCAAACACGAATAACAATTTATTTGTTGTCTACTCTGAGTGATTTGAATAATTCGGTCTTCCCTCGAAGTGTCTGCAATTAAACAGCAGGCTGTTTCCATGATGAGTCAGTCTATTTGGATAGCAAAAAGGCATAGCATTAAAAGCAGCTGTGTTGCACTGGAAGCTTTATCCAGAGTAGTTGCTGCTGGTTCTGTCATTAGAAGATTCCCCAGTCCCCTGCCTGAGGTTGTTAAAGCTGAACTCTTGTATTCCCTCTTAATAGGGATCTCTTATTTGGTCCTGAGGATGCCAAAATGTTTATTTTTCCTTGATCTAGCAAAAATTTAATGCAAGATTTCAAACAAATCTTTCTAGTACCAGAGGAACTACCCATCTAAGGCCACATTCTTTTTGCAGGTTTCCTAGATCCATATAGAAAGGCAGAAAAATGCTTAGAATGATTTAAAGGTAAACCTAGCAGGGACTCCTAAGAAGCCTCATTTTTCAGATATATTAGCATGACTGCTTCTCATATCAGCCAGTCCCCCCTCTGTCCATCCCTCCATCTATCAAAAAGACTGACCTAATTCCGTTTTACTTGGTAACTCCTAATTTCAGACAAAGGGGGGGGGGGTCTATCCATTGTTCAGCTAGGTTACAAAATGACATGGAAGATTATGCCTTTCAAAGTTGTCACCCTCCCCCTTCCTAACCAAGTAAATCTCTCAACTCCTATCGTGCAGGCTCGTCACAAACAAGGTACAAATAGAACCTGTGTCCCACAGTATATAGGAAAAGAGTTTTATCCCAGTCTTTTTTCCCTGGCGCCCAGTAAAAGAGAATGGAGGCCCATTTTGGATTTGTGCCCTCATTCAAAATACTGTCTCTCTAATCTCTTCTCTGTGACATTCTTCCTCAAGCCTTTCTGGTATTTTTGGACTTGAAAGATAAACTGGATATGCTCCTATACCAACGGGTTGTTCAAATAAGCGAAAACAAAAGTTAAAAAATTTATTTTAAGCACTGATCCAAGCTTTTCGTTGGACACGCTCCAACTTCATCAGAAAACGGATAAAAGTGTCTCCCTCAAACAGTTACCTTAAATACAAAATTTTTTTAAAAGTTTGAAAAGTCACATGATCTTTAATTTGTGTCTGGCTAAATGCCGGCATGCCCACAAATACAACATAGTGGTGTTCAAAGAACTAAAGCAACATTCAAAAGAAAAATCCAACAACTTGATTATTAAAGTTATTGAAATTTAGGTACTTGCGTATTATCGCAACCAGATTTTCACGCTAACGCTGGTTGCTTCTGTTTTCCTTTAGAAAAGGAAACTGACAGTATTAAAACGAAAGTTTTCTGTAATATTTCTAATTGGTAGTACTATTTCACCTTGAAAACACTGAGAAAATAACATTGTAAAATAACTTGTCCCTTTTTTCGGAGATTAATTCATGTCAGTCATGCTGTGTGATGCATTTTCCTCAGCAGAATAACTGCTTTGAAGGGCTAACTTGAGTGCAATCGCCGATAACCCCCCCACCACCACCACCATCACCACACACACACACACACACACACACACACACACACACACACACACACACACACATATACCAACAGAAAAACGAGTGAGCCACGCATAGCTTTCCAGCTGTAAAACATGCAGAAATCCTTGAAGTGCATCACCAGAGTTTGTCCCAATATGCCACCATCACAACACCAAAACGTACCCACCAAAACAAACCACATCTGGTAACTCCCTTCTGCCATCACAGCAGTGCCATGAAAAACTACCCTGGATTACCTGTCAACATCATGCTCCCATTACTCTTGCATGCCCTTAATTCCTGCAAGTTTCTGTCACGAAGGTTAATCTACAAAACTACAGCTGAAAAATAAGTGAAGGTATCTCCGAAAAGCACCTAACATATGCACGATTAACTGGCAAAGTCCTTTCCGGCCAAATACATGTGCAAACGTAACCACTCCAAAGTAAAGGGGAAAGCTATTTTCAAACCTTCCTTTTTCAGCCGTTTAACCGATAAACCTTCCTAAAACCAGAAAACATTACAGAAAACTTGTTTCTGAGGTTTTTAATACTTTCTCGGTGCTACTTGACACAACGAGAAGCAAGCAGCATTACTGCGAAAATCTGGTTGCGATAATACGTTAAGTACCGAAGTTTATAAAAATCAATGAAAATATAAAACAGCAAAAAGTGATACACACCATAACAATAGACTCCTAATGCTTATTCTCTGGATGTTACTCAATTTCTCAACTCGACTATAAATGCAAACTCATATAGCACTTGTTTAAAAAGAGTTCTCCAGAAAAACACCGTTAAAAACTCTGGGACACCCGTAATGAATGCAACTAAAGGTGGTCAACCACAGTTATGATAAATGCTGAACATTTATGCCAAATATAAAAATGAAAATAAAAATAAGTACTTCCCTCATGCCGTTGCAACCCGTTGTAAATATAAAGAACTCCAATGTTCTACACAAATCAAATCATAATGTGTACAACGACCATGACATTTTACCTAATCAAGCTTTAAAAGCAATCGACGTATAAACTTACATATGCACTGACTGACAATATACAAAAATGAACAATATACAAAATTAAAATGCAGAGGCATATGTTATGCTGTACGAAGTCTTCTACTACCCCTGAAAAAACTGGTGTACCACAGCAAATAGTACATACGCCCTGTAACAGATAAGTTTTGACATACACATTTTTACCTAGTAGCAAACCAGAACTACAACCATGAAAGATATGTCAGAAAAATGACAATGATGGACAATCTGGCTCCTGATGAGTTTACTAATGGAATCATATCCCTCCCGTATTTATATGTCGAACCAAAACAACTGTATCGAACCTTATAATCGAGTAACCAAGATAGGCCGATACTATACTGGCAAATGTTAATGTAAACTTCTGGATGTATAAACAGGGGAATCAGGAGGTACTATAAACCTCATATTTCTAATACCAGAGAATAATGGATGAACAAACCCTATCATGAGGCTCCTGAAAGATGAAATAACACCTGATTCTAAAGAAATAGTAAAAAAATACTTGTGTAAGCTTTTATCGACTATCCAATGGCATATTCCCAAGATACTACGTTGGCTAGGAAGGGAAAGATTCATAAGGGTACCAACAATTGTCTTTTGAGCCTCTTGAGCTTTAGTAGGCAAGTTATGGACAGCATGCCATTTAAGCCAGGGGCGTGACAGGCATCTAACTGGAGTTGCCACAACAACTCCCTACTCTCCAAAAGGAGAGGGGTAAACCCCCCCCCCAAAGTCAGACTTCACCTGATCAGTGATAAAGAGCAGGAAGTTGTGATTTGAATTCTCTGCTATATGTCTGGCTAAGGCATGGTCCATCTTGCCTTTCCTAATGGCATAAAGGTGTTCGTATATTCATTCTTGCAATTTTCTGTCCGTCTTCCCGACATAAAATGCTGGACAGCTTGAACACTGGGCCAAGTATACCACTTATGTACTAGAGCAGTTGAATCTACCCATTAAACGATATACCGACTCCCTGATTTCAAATCTAGACCCTGTTTTTATATGGCCGCAATAGCGGCACATATTACACTTATACATTCTATTGCTAATATTAAAAGTCTTAGGTTTTTTCTCTAGAATACTTTTAATGTTTAAACCTCTCTTTTACACTATACGTGGTGATTCGACAAAAGATTTACAGATGGAATCATCCTGGGTAATCAAATTCCAATATTTTAAAATAATGGAGAATATCTCTTTAGCATCCATACTATATGCTAAAATGAAAGTATTAGACATCGAGATTATATCAGCCTTCCTCCCTTCCATAACATCTTCCATAGTGATATTTTGGTTTAAGATTGGTACATATATCCCAGAAGCTCTCTTACAATGGACCTCACGTAGGAGGTCATTTATAAGATCTTTCGGGTAACCCCTGTTGGAGAAGAAATCTGCCATAAAGGCACATTCTTCCTCAAAATCACAGTCCGTGGTTACCATACGGGCAGCTCTAACAAGTTGACCTTTAATGATGGATCATTTTTGAGAAAAGGGATGTCAGCTGTCAAAATTAACATAGCTGTTAGAGAAGGATTCCTTCCTATAAATTTTGGCTACGAAGCATCCTTTCTCTTTATCCTTCATGAGATCCACATCTAAATAGGCTGCCCAATCTGGAGCGAAATTGTAAGTGAACTGTAAAAAAAAAATGTCGAAGAATTGAACATATCAACCAATGAAATGGCTGGTCTCCTCATTACCTTTCACGATTATAAAAATTTCATCAAGGAACCGTGTGTGTAACACTACTTTGCCCACAAATAGGGGATTGGCTAAAATGAACTCCCTCTCCCAGTAAGCCATGACCAAATTCCCCACACTGGCACCACATGGAGAGCCCATCGGTACACCTACCAACTGTAAATAAAATCTGTTGTTGAAAGATACAAAATTGTTGGACAAAATGATGTCCAACAATTCATTCACCAGTTGGACATCTTTGACTGGGACCTTTTTGAGGTCAACATAACTGGAATCCAATCTAAAGCAACTGAGTGAGGAATAGAAGTATATAAGTCTTTCACATCGACTGCTAAAAAGTGGCTGTCCTCACTGTAGGTAGTTTGATTGATCCTGGACAAAAAAGACCAGGAATCCTTAGAAATCTGGGTTTTACTAGCCACATATTTCTTTAATATAGTGTCCACTACTTCAGCGCTAGCATAAGTAATACTGCCCCTAGCACTTGCTAAAGGGCACATAGGTTGATCCAGTGGATTTTTATGAATCTTTGGTGATCCGAAAATGATGGGAATTTTATAAGTTGGTGGAGATATACAATTCATTAAATCCAGATATATAGATCCATTGATATACATGTCGCTAAAGTAAGTTGACACTCTAGAGTTATCTATATTCATTTTGTTCATAGATACCTCTGTATAGGTCTCAGAGGAAAGAATGTCTTCCATCCTCCTTACATAATCGAGCTCATTCATCACCACCAGACCTCCACCCTTGTCTGGGTACATTACCCTCACTGTAGAATTGGTTAGAGAATC